>NC_041393.1:773490806-773517923 GCF_002162155.2 Triticum dicoccoides
AACTCATTTGAATATGCCTAGCTAATAGCTCCTTCGCAAACTTTCCCTCTGGTCAGAAACTTTGGAAAATTGCTGAGAAATAATTGCTAGGCAAATGAAGTTGAATTTTGGAATGAGGCAAGATTTGGATATGAGAGGATTCCCAAAAAGTTTGAGGTCAATCAGAGGATATAAATGACACTTCCTTCACAAAGTGCTATTTAGGGCAGAATAGGAAAATGATTGTTTGACAATTATTTTTGAACATGCCAAGGAAAAGATTTGCCACATTGGAGGAAGATATGACCCAAACAATTTATGAGTATTATTTGGGAGTTTTGTGAATGACAGAAATATAGGTTGGGAAAATAAGGTTATTCCTTTAATAGAAAAAGGAATATTCCCATTAAAAAGAATATTGGGATTGGTCCAAGATGGGGAATGACATAGTTTTGGGATAGATTTGGGGATGGGAAGCCACTTGTGAGACTTGAGAAGAGATGATCTTCCCAAATTTCAAGACCACTGAGCCACAGAAAAAGAAATCCAAGCAAAATCCACAAGAAAATTAAAAGAAAAAGAAAGGGCCCAAAATCAGGATGTCACACCAACTCATTATTTCCCCAAAATTTTCCATAAATTTACAACAACTTTGCGCAGTCGAGTAAAACTGGTGCTCTCCCTCCCGCGCCGCACTGCCTCCCGTCCCTGCCACCACCACCGTTGACCTCTGAGCTGGCTGGTATGGATAGCCTACACCCCCGCTCACCCTGCCGGTGCTGACACTAGCGAATCGCCGCTGCAATCCACCCACGCTCCACCGCCATTGGCGACAAAAGCTTTGGATGACAAAGAACTACCGCGTCCAAGCACCACCTTTAACTGCGCCAATGGTGTCTGGCGTGGCCACCATGTCTCCGGCAATGGCCGGCCGCCTTCCCACCGCACCTACCGGTGGCAAGCAGTCTCGAAAGCCAATGACTGTGGCGTCGGCACTTGCCGAGGTGGCTGTCAAGAAGAAGACGAAGAAGACCGCGGCACCGGCCCTTGCATGGCCCGCGCCTCGTGCGGCAACTCCGAGGTGAGCAGCGGCCGCGACCGGCAACAAAAAAATGCGGCTGCCGCGGTCGGCAACAAAAAATGCGGCCACCAAGTGCTTGATGAAATGCCAACAAGGTAAAAAAATCGTGTCCTGTTGGAATTCGGTAGTGATTGTTTGTGATCGGTAGAGAGGGTTTATAGTGCTTGCTTTGACATTGTAGAGCGGTGATGACCACGGCCAAATTCCTCGCATCGTTGGAGTCCTCGGCTATCGTTGGCCTTGATGATGGTACCCAAGACAAGGAGGAGGCCGAGGAGGTGGTGGCCGACGAGTAGGCTGAGGAGAAGGTGGTAGAGGTGACTGCATCAAGCATCAAGGCCACAAGGACCCGCACCCAAAACTACAACCAAAAGGATGACCTTGCACTTTGCGATGCTTTGTGTGCCATCTCCATGGATGCAATGATTGGAACGGATCAAATCAAGAACATGTTTTCGGAGAGGATCGTTGACTTCTAAAACTCCTCCGTCGACGTGCAATCAAGCCATACACAAGGTTCGTTTGGGCATCGTTGGAGCACCATCCATGAGCAATGCAACCTATGGTCCAGTTGCACCGACCAAGTGAACCACGCTCCACCGAGTGGTGTGCAAGTGGCGGAGTATGGCCCCTACATCTAGTAGATAAATTGTTTGTTTCTTTGTGATTACTCCATAGTGATTTTTCGTCTGGGTAAGATGTTATTTCAGATTTGAGAAGTATCAGTCAATTAAGATTTAAATTGTGCCGATGCTTCTAATTTTGCTGCTGCTGATTGGCTGCCTCATGGTGGAATTGGAGTTGAACGGTATTTTATGAAATGTAAGGCACCTATTTTGTACCATGAAGAGCTTTTGGATGTGGTCACAAAGGTTAGAGAATACCTATTACTTTGAAGCAATGTCCCGTGAATAAAATATATGTGGAAACATAAACCTAGCTGTTATATGAACATCCTGACTTCCTTTAGGCAGATATTCAAAGTACAGCATTCTTTGTTGTTCATCTGCCATAAAACATTTCCGTAGCTTCTCATATTTCCTTTTGCGTCAGAACAAAATCCAAGAAAACATACAATATTCTTTTGCTTCAGCTTCATGAGACACTTTTGGGAAGGTCTTAGTTGGATGTGGCAAGTCATGATAAGTAAATAATGGGTGGTAATACCAATGAAAGAAATACATATCATCTTTGACAGAAAAGTGGATAAACCACACGAATCATGAATGAACAGCTCACCTAAGGGGATGAGCAACATCCTATGAAAAAAAAAGTGGAAACATAAACCTAGCTGTTATATGGCTATTACATTGATGCAATATCCTGTGAAGAGCATGGTAGATGACCAACATGTGTAGATGTACCATAGGTGTAGATGTACAACAGGTGTCATGAGTTGTGCATCCTTGTGAAAGATAGCAACAAAGAAATCGATCTCCGCTATCACTTCATACATGACCGCGTCGAGAACACAGTGATCGTGGAGTTCATCAGGACTGGTCAGGAGAAGGCGGACATCCTAACCAAGTCACTTGGTTGCGTCCTGTTCCAGGAACTGCGTGACAAAGTTGTGCTCATGAACATCAAGTATCTTCAACAAGGTTAAGGGGGAGATTGTTGAGTCAACCATGTCTTCGGCTGCATGCATGCGGCACCAACGGAAATATCTTCCTTGGCAAGCAAGGACCAAGTAGTTTCCTAGTAGTTACAAGGAACTTGACTAGAAATAGACTAGAGCAGTACATGCAAGTACGTGGTAGTTTCCTAGTGTAGATAGGAAGGTACTGTGCACTTACCTGGTGCTTGTCAGGCAAGTGCCATTCCCAAGTACTTTAAAAGGACCCCAAGTCCCTCATATGTAAATCAACTCAAGTCATTTTTAGCTTCAGTACAAGGCAGTAGAAGTGAGCTCCTCTCTTACTCGTGCGTCTGTGTGTGTGAAGCTTTCAGTTTGTGTACTCCTCTCATAGTATAGCTAGATTGCACTGGCTATAGTTCATGCCGTTTCCACCACTGCCTGGTCTATCCACGGAGAACTAGCTATTCCGTAGTTTTGGGCTAACCTGGTACATCGTGTAGATAAATTGTTTGTTGCTATCTTTCAAAAGGAGCCTGGGAACATTTGATTACTCCATAGCAATTTTTCTTTTGGGTAAGATATTATTTAAGATTTGAGAAGTATCAGTCAACATATTTAAATTGTGCAGAGGCTGTTAATTTTGTTTCTGCTGATTGGCTGTCTCATGGTGGAATTGGAGCTGGAGTGTATTTTATGTACTGTAGGGCACCAATTTTGTCCCATGAAGAGCTTTTGTATGTGGTTGCCAAGGTTAGAGAATACCTATTACATTGAAGCACAATCCTATGAAGAAAATATATGTGGAAACATAAACCTAGATCTTATATGACCATCCTAACATCCTTCCGGCAGATATTCAAAGCAGAGCAATCTTTGTTGTTCATCTGCCATAACACATTTTCGTAGCTTCTCGTATTTCCTTTCGTGTCAAAATAATATCCAAGAAATCGTACAATATTCTTGTGCTTCGCCTTCAAGAGACACTCAATCTCTACTAGAATATTTTTTCTCTTTCGGGAAGGTATTAATTGGATGAGGCAAGTCATGATAAGTAAATAATGGGTGGTAGAACCAGTGAAATAAACTAAAATCATCATTGTCTGAAAAGTGTATATACCACACGAATCATGAATGAAGGATGCATCTCATGGTATGAGCATGACACACGCCATAACGTGGCCCGTTTAGCTGGGTGGGAGGCTTGGAACGTGTGGTGATTGGGCCAGCCCAAAAAATGGCCCGTCTGGCCAACTATAGTTCTTCCTTTCCAACTTTACTGGTAGGCCCATGAAGAAACACAAGAAGGCCCGACCCGTTGCTCCATGAAACCCTAGCTAGCTCCTCATCATCGATGGGGAAGGGATACCCCCTCCCGGTTAACATATATTGCCCCTCCGGCTGCACCTTCGCCCCCGAGGGACATGCCTCTGTCTCGGAGGCCCCCGAGTTCTGCTCAACGGATGAGATGTTTACGAGACCTACGGCGTCTGACTCATCATGTCGCTGTCGTCCTGGTCGCCTCCCAGGACGCTTGACATCACAACCCTCTCCTTCCCCATCAAGCGACAACCTATCCACCACTTTCATGCGCGCGTTGTTCCTGTCGGCCACAACACCTTCCTCCTCAACTACACTAGCTGCCTCGTGGCCAGGGCAACCGTGGTAGGTCGCTGGGGGAGCATCCCGTCCCCCCAAGCCGAGGGTTGTCTCCGACGGATGCTCGGCCAACCTCTGCCGCCCATACCTCACCGTTAAACGCTTCGGCATCTATGAAGGCGCCTGTAAGAGCAAGCGGTGGGATGACCTCTTCGATCTCAACTTCGACAAGGCGCAACCCATGTATGTGCCCGAGTGCGCCAAGCATGTGCTCGCTTAGCTCTACTATGAGCACGTGTATGACTATGACGAGTTCACCAACAATAGATCGAGGTCACGGGGCAACATGGAGAAGTGGAAGAACCACATAGGGGTCGATCCAGACGATCATTCCTCGATCTCTATTTCGCAGGGTGAAGGGAGGTACCATCCTGGTTCTGTCAAAGAGATGGATGATGTGGAGGCTTCCGGCGTTAGAAGCAGCTGGAAGAGGAGAAATCAAAAAGGCGACAGAATGGCTTCTAGTGAGCGCCATGCTAACAATGATGGCAACACTGGGAAGAATGCAGCATATGCTGGAGCTCGGTAGCTGAAAAGGAGAAAGCTTGATATAGAGGTTAGCAAAGTCGATCAGGTCTGTGAGAAGTGTGATAGTCGATTGCATGGGGACGCCATGTTGCGATGCTTTCGCTGCAATAAAGGGTAGCAAATGTATTGCTTATCACCTCTGATCAAGAGTGTGCCTCCAGGGAATTGGTACTGCTTAGACTGCATGAAGTTTTAAAGTGATTGTTTTGGGTTTGTGGAGAGGAGGAAGACCAATTAATCTCCTTGATACTTTCCAGCGATATGATAAGAAGGTGAGAAGGATGTGGTTCGGGCAAAGGCCTCCTAGCCATGTTCAAGTCAAGAAGCAGTTTTGAGAAATTATGGAGGGAAAGGCAGGGGAGCAGAAGGTCATGTATGGGAGTGACATTGCCACTTAGTTTTATGAAGTGGGTTTCCTCTCCTTTGTCATCTGGTTCTACCATAAGTGGATCCAGATATGTGGTAGAAGTAATGCTCCATCCCATGGAATCTAAGCTATTTTCTCAACCTGCCTGGTTCGGTTCTTCGGACTATACATGACAAAATTCCTAGTGTAATGGTCGCGTGGCTATAGCTAAAGATGTTGTTCTCATCATTTTGCTGGCATATTGAGGAACATCGTTTTTATTCAATCAATTATGTACATTGGTAAGCTAATCCAGCATGAATAGCATGTTGGATATGTGTTACCTTTTTTATCTTTTCTATCATAGTTTGTGTGTCACACATTTTTATTCATATTTTTGTGTTATTGATTGTTGATTAGTAGCTAAATAATTTTTTTATGTGAGGGTTGCAAGCGATTTTGTTACGTTATGCATTAATTTTTTGTTAAGTTTGTATTCACGTGGGGTTACCTTTGTAGGGTTCCGATTTCCGCCGCTCCCGAATAGAGTTCCCGCCATCCCGCCGCTGCATGTGGCTCTCATCGCTGCTAGAACCAACACCGTCAGCACAGGGTGGTACGGACGGATATGAACTCATCAGCGCACTCCCGTATAACATGCTCCTCTAGGTCCTCGCGTGTCTGGGCTCCACCTGTGTCACTGCATGCACCGACAACCTCGTACGCTAGTGGCACGATCTCTGGATCAGCCTCCCCGGGCTCACATTTTGCGACGTCCCAACAAGTGCGATAGAAGAGGTGCTTGTCAATGTCGTTGGCGATGCATACGAGCCCGTCATAGTCCTCGACATCCGTCTCGTCAGGACTGGCCCACCGGAAGCGGCAAAGTTGGATGACGTTAATGCCAAGAAGTTGTTGCATTACGCCATTTGGCTCTTGCTGAAGGAGCTTCTCTTCATCCTCCCGCCAGCACGTGTCTGATTCTCCATTCCGTCCTTCCGCTGCGCCACCTCCATTGAGCTAGACACGTATTACCTTCGCATCTAGCCGCCGGATAGCCAGCTCATCCCAGTGGTCGAGAGGCTGTCTCTCTCCAAAAACATTGTCAACGCAGGCACCTTTCTCAAGAACTGCCAAAGGTTGCTCATGCTCAGGGTCACCTTCCATGGGGTCGGGTCTGCCATGCTCGAAGAGGCGCTCATCGCACTAGAAGCAGCAGTGGTGCTTGGACTCATACTGTCCCTCCTAGGCATCCGAATCGACCTTTATAATGGGGGGCACATTGCCTAAGGAGCTCAATTTGTGTCCCTTCTCCGTGTCGCAGCAAGGGTCTCTCCACAAAAGCCCGTCTCTCTCAACAGCTTCAATGAATATTTTATAGTTGGGCTACCATGCTTTCCCCGCACCACGTCTACTAAGATATGTTTGTGCTCCGCCTGCGTCACACAGGTGTAGCAAGGTGTATTCTTATTCCTTACGAGGTTGTCCCTCCAACGCTACCGCTACACCATCCTCCATCTTGCTACCATGGTCGACCGCTGCCCATGTGCTCAAGGTGAATGCAGATAGTTCCGCCCAAGAGGTTATAGTCTGCTTAACGTCGTTATAGGAGCTTGCGCTTGGTATCTGTGAAGGGCAATGTGAGGGCATTAATATTGAGACTGCAGTGCTTATGCAACTAAAGCTCATTGTTGGTGCCGACTCGGACCTGAGCGTGCCCATCTGGGCACCAATGGTGGATAAGGTCTCATATTGGTTTTCATATAGAAATTTGGCTCTTATATTTGGTCTTTGGTCACTTTAGACCCTGAGGGCAGAGACGATAGAGAACTACAAATAGAAACACAAGGGGCTCACCAAAGAAGGGAAAGATGCATGTTCGCGGACCCCTCATGTTCATGTCCTATCTTGTAAATATCTGCTCAGGTATGTCTCTTCTTCAACCTATATTTTTCACGTGTGTTCCTATTTTTCAATTACCTTGAATTTTTTATTTCTGAAATAAATTTTTATCATTTACATGTTCTTCTGTGGCTAGATTGTTCTATCGTTTGGCTTGACTATTTACTTGTACAGAAAAGTGGAGCGAGGGATAGAGCATGACACTTTTCACGCGAAGTATGTCACAGAGTGCATGTGTGTGTGAGAGAGTATCTGGGTGGATCAGTGAAGTGTATCTGTGTTGTGTTGTGTAAGTTGTGTTTTGCGAGTGAGAGAGTGGGGTGTGTTAAATATAAACAAATAGATAAGTGGGCCCACATAAGGTGTGTTAATATGCCTGTGCGTGCAATAGAGAGTAAGAGCATCTCCAGTCAAAATGTTCTTGGAGGCAAATTTCCAACACTTAGAAGTGCTTCTTGGGGCACAAAAAACATCCAACTCCAATGGGTTCCCTAAAATAGGGCACTTTCAAACCTGCGAACAATGTTTTGTAAAGGACATTACATTGATCATTTTAACATTTAAACATCAAAAAATTGCAACAATTTAACCCTAAACACAAAGTTCATACTACGACTTGATCACCCTAAATAAAAAAAAGATCATTACTACTTCAAGCAGTCTTCCTCGCAAGTAACCACTTTATACTTCATTCATCATGTCTCTATTTTGCCAAGATGCAAGTGCGATATACATCTGATTTAGAACATCTTATAAAGTGACGGATCCCAGCATGCTTTGAGTTGTTTATGTCTCATCACACCCCATGAACCCCTAATTAGCAAAAAAAAAATCTGAATATGGGGCTTCCACGATTCTTATGTTGACAGCGGGGAACGCATGGCTGCAGAAGCTTGATTTGCTTCCAGAGACGACGCTAATGGCGTGCCATGTAGGCGAATTTGAGATGTTTGTGAGGTGGCTGAACTAGACATCTAGCTAAGTGTGTGTAATGCACGAAGATATATTCTATCTCAACATGCCAAACTAAACATATTTCTTGCATACTACGTGTCAAAGATACAAAATAGTGATGTAGATATAATATATTTTATCATATTTATCTAGTAAGCGACCAACCACGGATAATAAATGCCGGATGAGTTTTTTTTTATTAGTTGATTCTTTCTTTAGGACAAAAAATCGCTCATGTACTTTTTTCACTTAACAATTACCACTATGCCAAGAAGATCAGCCATGTATTGGAAGAGACCATCCAAGAAGAAGAGGCAACACAAGACAAGGAAGATCTCAACACAAGACATCCGGCACCTACTTGCCTGGCTCTCGGTGTCCTGTAGCTAGTTGGCCTAGCATCCATATATCCATGCAAATGTAGCTGCATGATGCACCCAAAGCTCATCATTAATGGCAACCATTGAATAGAGTTATTGAGTAGTCCCTGCCAAAAAGGTCCTGGAAATATGCAGCGCAAGGATCCGATGATTTTTCATGATAGGTGCATCCACATGCGTGCTTTTATAGCAACCAATTTGTATGGTGCAAAGACCCAATGGGCTACCACGATGATTGACTCCACTCGTACTCTTCTTGCAGGCACCGAACTGTGCAATGTATCGAGCCGATGGTCATTGACATCGGTCGCCCCCATGGGCATACGCTTCTTGGAGGTGCCAGTTTCGAGTTGCATAAACCGTCTAGATGCACTGCATGGGGCGGTCCTCGAGCAGACCCAAATGAGGCAGTAATGCGGTGCTTGAATACGATGGTTAGTACGGTTGAGTTTGGTATTACAGCTCGCAGAGACATCCTCGCAGCTAACCATCACATACTTCATTGAACATGTCTTGCATCTTCTCAGAACCAAGTGCGATAAATATTGAACACTACATCTTTGCTTCCATTAGTGTGTCTATGTACCTGCTCGTAGTCATGGGGCCAAGATGGTGGCAACCGGTACGTGTTTGAGCAGTCTAGTTCGAGGAGAATATGGATTGTCCTGAGCAACATGATCTTAATGTCTTTAACATGTTTGATTTTTAGTTTACAACAATGCGCACTAGAAGAATATCATGTTTTACTATAATTTATTATTATATTAATATCTAAGATTTTTTATTGTTCTATTTATTTCATGTTTCTTGCTGAGATGTTGTTATTTACACATCTTTAATTCTCCTTACAACGGAATATGCCATTTATTTTGTAATGAACAATGAATGAAAGTCGGATAGTTTTTACCCGAAGATTGGCCAACAGCTTATGTCAGATTATGATGCTATATATGGACAATATTATTCATCACCGATCCTTAGTGGTGTGACACTAGTCAAAATACTAGTGGCTTGCCACTTGCACATGGTCGGTATATCATTATGAAGCCCCATGTACGGATTCATAATTCTACACCTCAAATATCACAAACTCACAATTTAATCCCTTTTTGTTTGATAAAAAATTCTTTTTATAAACGGGTGCCAAATGATGTCCAAATAAGTCAGAAGTTTGCGTGCAGTCTTGCTATACTATTCCAATGCCCCACACAAAATTTCCTCCAATTCCGCATTCATTTCATACTCGACTGATCGAACAAATAATAGTCGGCTAAATAATGAAGCGAATTTCACAAATACAGCTGCCTTGGGCCTATTCCCTCTCTTCCAAACCACAAGGCAGCCCCCTAGCCAGCCCATCTAGACCTCCCTAGCATAGCCCAGCACAACCCCAAAACCCCTACCTTATTTGGATAGGTCCACCTACCAATTGGGGTTTTTTACCTTATGCGTCATCCCCATCAACATCTCTCTCTCTCTCTCTCTCTCTCACTCTCTCTCTGTCACTCGCTCGCTCTCTCTCTCTCGGTCTAGCCAACACTAATCTCATGACTTAAGTACCGTAGGATTCACCATCCATTCTTTGTCGGCATGGTCCATGATCTAAATTTGGCACAACTCTACATAGTCTAAGGCGACTTCGGGCAAACTACTACCTTCACCCATCTTGGCGAAGCATCCTCTTTATGTTCCAAGCCAATGTATGTGCACCGTGCCAAAATCCCATTTATTTTGAAGTTTCTGGTGTAGCTCTTGATGTTGTCCACTATGCTAGACAAGTCATTTGGAGAGTTCCTCATGAAGCTATGTGTCCTCGATGTCTCAATCAACGTTGCTTCTGATCCTTGCAACACATTGTCGGGCTAGCAAAAAAGTGGGTTTCTTCGCCTTGGTTATCTAGTTCGACCATCGGTGGATCCAGAGATGTGGCCGATGTATTGCTCCAACCCATGGAATCTGAACAATTTTGCCAACCTGCCAGGTTCAGTTCTTCGGACTGTACAAGATAAAATTCCTGGTGTAGTGGTCCTGTGGCTCTACCTAGGGATGTTGTTATTGTCATTTTGCTGGCACGTTATGGAATAATGTTTTTATTCAGTCAAATATCTACATTGGTAAGTAACTCCTGCCTGAATAGCATGTTGGATATGTGTTACCTTTTTTATCTTTGCTTTCACAATTTGTCTATCACACATTTTTATTCTTGCTATTGTCTTATTGATTGTTGATTAGTACCGAAATAGTTTTCTTTTTGTTTATGTGAGGGGTGCAAGAAATTTTGTGATGTTCTGCATTCATTTTTTGTTAACTTTTGGGCCTAGGGTAGTTCATCTTGAACTTGCTATCTGACATGTGTTTCAGGGGCGAGCCGAAATTTTGGTATGGGGTACCTGTTGCTGAAGCAAATGCTTTTGAGCGGGTATTTTATGCAAATATACATATTTATATGTGAGGTTCATTCATACGTGATATTTAGTAGTATGCAAACTGTAGGAACACATTGGCTGTTGTTCTTTTACTTCTCCAGAAACATTTGATTTTTTTTAGTGGGAGCTGGGAAGTGAAGTTATTCTCTTGTTAGTACTTGTAGCAACTATCATTGTACTTTGAGCTACGGCGGAATTACAAATGTTTTCAGATTCGAGACTCGAAAGATTGAGTGGTTTCTAGGATTTGATTCAGACACCCACAAATTAACATGGAAGTAAAATTAATAATAGTTATAAATATACTCCCTCCGTAAAAAAATATAAGAAGTTTTAAATCACAAAATAGTGATCTAAAAGATCTTATTTTTTTTTTACACAGGGAGTACTTTCTACTTTGTTATTACTATGTACTTGGGGAATAATTTAATTTTCCTTACATGATTCCGTATTTTGATTGTCTTGCATATCTGGTTGATTGGAATAATGGTGGTGCATTTATAACCTGTATGCTGATTAGCTTGTGTGTTAAAAAATAACTAAAGGGTATAGACATAGTTACTTTCTTTTTGGTATTTTTTAGATGAACCAAAAGTCTCCTTCCCAAAACTTTATGTTTAGTTAATCATATTCTGGTATGGTAACATTTGACCCTTTTATGTGTAACTTGAGTATTTGACATTTTGAACTCCTACAGGTTGTCCAATATGCTTGACCTGATCAATTTGATGCACAACTCAACCTACTCTTTCACCTCGTCACAATGCTAAATCCGTCGGTTTTACGAGCAAACAGTGTTCCTGTTTAAAGTGTCATGCAAGTTAGTACAGACTTGTTTTGCGACAACACGAGGGTATCATCTCTAGTTACATAATTAGTCACACACTACTTTTATGACATTCACTAGCCGTGGAATTTTATGTGAATTATAGTTTCTCAGACCCGTGGTACATCTACACCTGTGTACATCTAGTAGATGAATTGTTTGTTGCTATCTTTCACAAGGAGCCTAGGAACTTTGTGATTACTCGATAGTGATTTTTCTTTTGGGTAAGATGTTGTTTCGGATTTGGGAAGTGTCAGTCAATTCAGATTTAAATTGTGCCGAGGCTGTTTGATTGGCTGCATCATGATGGAATTGGAGCAGAACTGTATTTTATGTAATGTAAGGCACCTATTTTGTACCATGAAGAGCTTTTGCATGTGGTCACAAAGGTTAGAGAATAACTATTACATTGATGCAATATCCTTTGAAGAAACTATATGTGGAAACATAAACCTAGCTGTTATATGAACGTCCTGACTTCCTTTAGGTAGATATTCAAAGCAGAGCATTCTTTGTTGTTCATCTGCCATAAAACATTTCCGTAGCTTCTCATATTTCCTTTTCAGTCAGAACAATATCCAAGAAATCGTACAATATTCTTGTGCTTCGCCTTCATGAGACACTTTTGGGAAGGTCTTAGTTGGATGTGGCAAGTAATGATAAGTAAATAATGGGTGGTAAGACCAATGAAATAAATACATATCATCTTTTACTGAAAAGTGGATAAACCACATGAATCATGAATGAACACCTCACCTTATGGGGATGAGCAATATCCTGTGAAGAAAATATATGTGGAAACATAAACCTAGCTGTTATATGGCTATTACTTTGATGAAACATCCTGTGAAGATCTTGGCTGATGAACAACATGTGTATATGTACCACATGTGTCATGAGTTGTGCATCCTTGTGAAAGATAACAACAAAAACATCCATCTCTGCTATCACTTCATACATGACCGCGTCAAGAAAGCCACGATGATCTTGGAGTTCATCAGGGTAGGTGAGCAGAAGGCGGACATCCGAACCAAGTCACTTGATTGAGTCCTGTTCCAGGAACTGCGCGACAAAGTTGGGCTCATGGACATCAAGCATCTTCGACAAGGTTGAGGGGGAGATTGTTGAGTCAACCATGTCTTCGGTTGCATGCATGCAACACAAACGGAAATAGCTTCCTTGGCGTGCAAGGACCAAGTAGTTTCGTAGTAATTTCCTAGTAGTTGCAAGAAACTTGACTAGAAATAGACTCGGGCAGTAGATGCAAGTATGTGGTAGTTTCCTAGTGTAGATAGGAAGGTGCTGTGCACTTACCTGGTGCTTCTCCCACAAGTGCCATTCCCAAGTCCTTTAAAAGGACACCAAGTCCCTCATATGTAAATCAAGTCAAGCCATTTTCAGCTTCAGTAAGGCAGTAGAAGTGAGCTCCGCTCTTACTTGTGCGTCTGTGTGTGTGAAGATTTGAGTTCGATTGTGTCCTCCTCTCCTAGTATAGCTAGCTTGCACTGGCTATAGTTTAGGACGTTTTCCCCCCTGCCTGATTGATCCTTGGAGAACTAGCTAGTCTGTAGTTTTGGGCTAACATGGTACATCATGTAGATCAATTGTTTGTTGGTATCTTTCGAAAGGAGCCTGGGAACTTTGTGATTACTCCATAGCAATTTTTCTTTTGGGTATGATGTTATTTAAGATTTGAGAAGTATCAGTCAATTCATATTTAAATTGTGCAGAGGTTGTTATTTTTGTTCCTGCTGATTGGCTGCCTCATGGTGGAATTGGACCTGGACTGTATTTTATGTACTGTAGGGCACCTATTTTGTCCCACGAAGAGCTTTTGTATTTGGTGACCATGGTTAGAGAATACCTATTACTTTGAAGCACTATCCCGTGAAGAAAATCTATGTGGAAACATAAACCTAGTTGTTATCTGACCATCCTAATGACCTTCCGGCAGATATTCAAAGCAGAGCAATCTTTGTTGTTCATGTGCCATAACACATTTCCGTAGCTTCTCATATTTCCTTTAGTGTCAGAATAATATCCAAGAAATCATACCATATTCTTGTGCTTCGCCTTCAAGAGACACTCAATCTCTACTAGAATTTGTTTTCTCATGCATGTACCTATTGAACAGTTTGTCCTAGAATTTTTTCTCTTTTGGGAAGGGCTTAACTGGATGAGGCAAGTCATGATAAGTACATAATGGGTTGTAAGACCAATGAAAGAAACTAAAACCATCAATGACTAAAAAGTGTATATACCACATGAATCATGAATGAAGGCTCCATCTTGTGGTATGAGCATGCCACATGCCGTAACATGGCCTGTTTAGCCATGTGGGAGGCCGGGAACGTGTGGTGATTGGGCCAGCCCAAACAATGGTCCGTTTGGCCAACTATAGTTCTTCCTTTCCAACTTTACTGGTAGGGCCATGAAGAGACACAAGAAGGCCCAACCCATTGCTCCTGAAACCCTAGCTAGCTCCTCAGCATCGATGGGGAAGGGATACCCCCTCCCGGCTATATATTGCCCCTCCGGCTGCACCTTCGCCACCGAGGGACATGCCTCTGTCTCGGAGGCCCTCGAGTTCCGCTCAATGGATGAGATATTTACGATCCCTACGACTTCTGAATCATCATGTCGCTGTCGTCCTGGTCACCTCCCAGGACACTTGACATCACAACCCTCTCCTTCCCCATCAAGCACCAACCCATCCACCGCTTTCACGCGCGCATTGTTCCTGCCAACCGCGACACCTTCCTCCTCGACTACACCAGCAGCCTCGAGGCCAGGGCAGCCGTGGTAGGGCGCCGGGGGAGCATCCCGTTCCCCCAAGCCGAGGGCAGTCTCCGACAGATGCTCGGCCGGCCTCTATCGCATGTACCACACCATTAAATGCTTTGGTGTCTATGACGGCGCTTGTGAGAGCAAGCGGTGGGATGACCTCTTCCACCTCATCAGCGACAAGGTGCAGCCTCGATATGTGCCCGATTGCTCCAAGCATGTGCTCACGCAGCTCTACTATGAGCATCTCTATGACTATAACGAGTTCGCCAATAATAGATCGAGGTCGCGAAGCAACATGAAGAAGTGGAAGAACCACATAGGGGTCGATCCAGACGATCATCCCTCGATCTCTATTTCGGAGGGTGGAGGGAGGTACCATCTTGCTTCCGCCAAATAGACGAATGATGTGAAGGCTGCCGATGTTAGAAGCAGCTGGAAGAGGAGAAATCAAAGAGGTGACAGAATTGCTTCTAGTGAGCGCCATGTTAACAACTATGGCAACACTGGGAAGAATGCAACATCTTCTAGAGCTCGGTAGCTGAAAAGGAGAAAGCTTGATGTAGAGGTTAGCAAGGTCGACAGGTCTGTGAGAAGTGTGATAGTCGGTTGCATGGGGACGCCATGCTGCGATGTATTCGCTGAAATAAAGGGTAGCAAATGTATTGCTTATCACCTCTGATTGAGAGTGTGCCTCCAGGGAAGTGGTACTGCTCGGGCTGCATGAAGTTTTATAGTGATTGTTTTGGGTTTGTGGAGAGGAGTCTGGGAGTCCTGGATAAGGGGGTATCCGGACAGCCTTTGTCCCGTGTCAGGATGGGACTTTCCTTGGCGTGGGAGGCAAGCTTGGCGATTATGGTGTAGATCTCCTCCTCTGTAAATCGAATCTGTGTAACCCTATCCCCCTCCGGTGTCTATATAAACCGGAGGGTTTAGTCCGTAGGATGATCATTATCATCAACAAACATACCATAGGCTAGCTTCTAGGGTTTACTCTCTCTGATCTCGTGGTAGATCAACTCTTGTAATACTCATATCATCAAGATCAATCAAGCAGGAAGTAGGGTATTACCTCCATCAAGAGGGCCCGAACCTGGGTAAACATCGTGTCCCCAGTCTCCTGTTACCATTAGCCTTAGACGCACAGTTCGGGACCCCCTACCCGAGATCCGCCGGTTTTGACACCGACATTGGTGCTTTCATTGAGAGTTCCACTGTGTCGTCACGATAAGGCTTGATGGCTCGCCTCGTTGTCAAGGACAACATCACCTCCGGGGGAGCCCTGGCTTTAGGCCAAACTCTCCGGCTAGGAGGCTTCGTTTTGGCCGCCCGATCGGCTGTCACGCTGACAATGAATTCTCAAGTCATTAGAAATAGTCCTCCGTGTTGATTCGGAAATTGCCGAAAAGATGGATCCAATGGAGCTCTTCTCCCTCAACGAGCTCTTGGATCGCATCGCCGCTCTGGGCGTCGCTACGGACTATGACCGGATCGGGCTTAAATCCGAACAAAGGGAGATTCACTCTCCGCCGATCACCCATGAGATAGCGGTTGTGGAAGAGCGTCATCCTAATTCTCCCTCTACCTTAAGGACGAACTATGTCTGGATTTCCGAGCTCTCTGAGCAGGACACCCGTTCGCGGGAGGACATGACCCAGGCCCCAGATTCAACATCGAGTGTCGGGCTGAAGAAATCGGGCAACGCCCCAGAACCCGAGCCGTTAAGCTCGAAAGCCTCTTTGCCCCTGGGTCCTACACTACAGGAAACAGCTAGTTTGCCGTCAGTGAGCATCTTTGCCGTCAGCTTTTCATCGGGCTAGACGGCAAAGAGCACATTTGCTGTCAGCTGCTGTCGGCAAAGAATGACTGACGACAAAGATAACTTTGCCGTCTGCGATTTCTATTATAGACGGCAAATAAAACTTTGCCGTATGCGGTTTCTATTACAGACGGCAAAAAAAACTTTGCCGTATGCGGTTTTTATTACAGACGGCAAAGAGCACTCTTTGCCGTCTGTAATAAAAATTGCATACGGCAAAGTACTTTGCCGTCTGTAAAGAAAAAGGGTAGACGGCAAAGAAGAAACACACCTCGCGGATCAATCCCCCAGATCGATGAGGTGGCACGATCCACACGCCACGCCGCATCTCTCTCCCACGCCCCCAACACGTTCTCTCTCTCCCCCACGTTCTCTCAGCCTCAGCCGACCCCACCACGTTCTGTCTCCCTTATCCCCACGTTCTCTGTCTCACACATCTCTCTCTCTCTCGTAACTCACCAGTAGCCCCGCCACGGGCGCCGCCGGCCACGCTCCCCTCCAACTGCCCCGTCCTCTCTCATCCCTCGAGCCAGCCCCATCCCCCATCCCCGTCGAGCCGGCCCCATCCTCTCTCCTCCATTGAGCTGGCCCCGTCCCCCATCCCCGCCATGGAAGCCGCCGCGGCCTCCTACCTCGCGGCGCCGCCCGTTCCCCAGCGCCCCACGCCGGAGGCCTTGCACCGCCGCCCGTTCTCCAGGGCCCCACGCCAGAGGCCTCGCGCCGCCGCCCGTTCCCCAGCGCCCCACGCCGGAGGCCTCGTGCGACCTCCTCCCTCCAGTGCCTCCTCTCTCCGGCGAGCAGCATGGCGCAGACTGCGTGAACAGCGCAGGCGGCACGACGACTTCCTCACTCCGGCGAGCAGCGTGGCTTTCTCACTCCGGCGAGCAGCGTGAGTGGCGTGGGTTCCTCCCTCTGTCGCCTTCTCACACCGACGAGCAACGCGGGCGGCGCAGCGCGAGCCGGTGAGCAGCGCGGCCTCCTCACTCCAGTGAGCAGCGGGGCCGCGCGGTGCGGGCTCCTCCCTCCGTTGCCTCCTCACTCCGGCAAGCAGCGCAAGCGCAGCTTCCTCCTTCCGGCGCCTCCTCACTCCGGCGTGGCCTCCCTCCGCCAGCGGGGCTTTTCTCCGGTGAGGTCGGGCGCGTCCAACATCTCTTCTCCGGTGAGGTCGGCATGGTGAGCAGCTTGGCTGTTGGGCGCGTGCGGGCGGCAAGAATCTCTGCTCCGGCGAGCTTTGTGATAGAGACGAGGGTCCCGATCTTTCGATGAGATGATAACTATCGATTTGGAGGAGACGTCTTTGACAATCCGACTATAAACGTGCACAATGTTGCGCCTTAGCAATCGCTAAACCAATCTCCTGAGGTTACTGACGATGCTGGAAGCACGGTCAGCCTGACCACGAAGGTCTATTCCTGCAAGCAATCGAAGAACGAGCAAGAATATGATAAAGCAATCTGAGTATTGCAAATATATATGAAGTATTGATAATGGTGGGGATCCGGAAGCGGTCTTGGTCTGGTCGTTGGACACAAACGAAGTACACGAAGTTGCAATGGCTAACTTTTAACTAAACAAATCCCAAGGAAAAGCTACTAGATGGATCTACTTATATAGGAGCAAGGGGTGGCGGCCAAGGAGGTGGGAGGACGTCCCAAGGCAGCCTAAAACTAAATCTAGGTCGTACAAGGCCAATGGGCCCAAGTGGAGGTGATGTAACACCTTTGGACTTGTAGTTTGACTCGGATTCTGCTGCAGCATCAGATTGTTTCGTCCACAACTCAACGCTCCGGACGAATTTGAAGGTGATTCCAATTGGGTTGGAAAGTGCACGAAATCTAGTTTCCAACAAAAAAAATCACCCAATTCGGAGTCCGTATGAAAAACTTGTGTGCGTTTTGAGTCAGGTATGTCTGTGCAGTCCGAATCTGAATCCAGAACGTGAGAGACTTGGACTCTATCTTCTCTTGGGCCAAAAGTGACGTGAGAGAACTTTTTGGACAGCAAATAAACATCTCTTTCTTCCTTATCTTCATATGTGGATTGTACAAATGTCTCATACACCTGCAATTAGACAAAACACAAAAGTGTGTGAAGTATTTTTGTTCTGGATAACATAAATAGATTATTGAATAGTTTGCACTAGAAATCACCTGACAAATATGCATATATGCAATATTTTTGGTCATATCCAAGGTAGTCATGTCCTCATCATCCTCCCCTTCTTGAAAATAAAGCCGTCCTCGCCGTTGCTTAATCTGAAATGTGGCTAACAAAAGAGACAAGGTGTACATGTTGTATATGTATATGTCATCCTTTTTTACTTCCCTTGATTTTTGCATATATGACACATGAATAGATGAGTAACTTGCATAGTTCATAAAATCTAAAGCCAAAAAATTAGCACAAGAAGTAGAAGGCATGAAAATATTGCAACTCAGTTTGCACATATAAGTGAAGCACTTATTCATTTCAAAAGATTGACAATGTTCATCATTAAACCATCCCAACATTGGTGAATAAACCTTACTTGCATCAAATTTACATGCTACAACATGCTTAAATAAGCAAACATGCAATAAGTCATTTAACACAGAATCATCACCAAGATTAGAGGTCATATCAAAATGATTAAACATTGGTTCTTTTGCATCAATAGTTAATTCAATGGGTGCACTCAAAATTGTTGGTATTTCAGTTGTTTGATCACATGGCAAAGTCAAATTATCAACGTAGTCCTCTAAAATAGGTGGTGTGATCAAAGTAGTGGGTAGCTCATCAGATGGTGCATTCAAATTGACAAGGCATTCATCATTCTCATGTAGAGATGGAAGATCAGTACCTTTGTCATTACCTCGTATGATCAACTCAGATGATGTAGCCACTCTCGGGGGCGATGTGTCACATGGTGGAGGGGATGTAGTCCTGACAACAACGGATGTGGTTGTCATAGTATGCCTAGTAGTTGAAGGAACAATCATATCAACTCTTGGAATGTGCACCGTGCGCTTGTTCTCCTCGTGGCCAACACGTCGTTTTATTTCCTGTTCAGCTTTGCAAGAAAGATGAAACAAATGGTCCATAGGATAACACTCTTCATGAATTAGTATCTCTTGAATATCACGGTTTAATCCTCCCCAAAATCTATCCATAAAATCATCTTCACTTTCTTCTAAAGAGGAATGCAACAAGGTAGTTTGTAAATCATCATAATATTTTGTTACAGTTTCACTACCTTGTTTTAAGTGTTGCAACTTCTTAATCATGTCACGAGTATAATAAGCAGGGACGAAAGTATGTCGCATGTCAAGTTTCAAATCATTCCAAGTAGTAGGTATATAATCAGGGTGTAACCGACAATATTCACTCCACCAAACCAAAGCATAACCAGTGAAAGAACCAACCGCAACCTTAACCTTTTTATGTTCATCGAAATTATGGGAAGCAAATATATTTTTTATGTCGAACTCCCATTCAATATAAAAAGCAGGTTTAAAACGGCCATTAAATGGTGGTATAGATACATTAACCTGATCATGTGCATTTGGATGTTTGTGCACCTCTCGTGACGGTTGTGGTATTTGCAAAGGTGGTGGCACGTCTCCCGCGATCGACAAAGCCCATGAACTGACTTTGGATCCTGTCATGATTAGTAGAACAAGAAAGAAAACCCAAAAATAATATTCCTATAACTACTAGGATGTGGTGGTAAAACGCTCACAGTAAAGCAAATATCAATGTCTTACAAGTTCTTACCATGCAGCAGGCGGTGATCGGCAACCAGCGGTGTCAAGTAACTCCGAATATTGAGTAAAGCGATTGCCAGGGGAGCGTACGTATACACGGTGTAGAAATATGTGGAGCTGGGTTGGCTATATATGGTAGCAAAAGATTAGCAATAATCAATTCAGAGATGCAATGTTGAATAAACGCTCAACGACGGTACTGTGCTGGTCCTAGGCTAGACCGGACTAGAGACGCGAGCCTAGAACACTAATGAGGTCACAGCGTAGCACAACTAGCATCAATGAAGGGTACTAAGTAGCTCTTGATAGCAAGATATAAGTGAAGATCACAACGGCAGTGAAGATAATGATGAAAAACAACTGCCAAGCAGGATATACAACAACTCTCTCTCCAACTTTCCTCTTGAAAAGTTTGAGACAATTTTCTGATAAATTCTTTCAAAGAATGCTACTAACTCAAGCTTTCCAATGCAAAAAGACTCACTCAATTCCGAGTTGATATGAGGAGTCAAAGAATTCTAAAACTGGCCTAAAAAACTGATACCACTTGATAGAGACGAGGGTCCCGATCTTTCGATGAGATGATAACTATCGATTTGGAGGAGACGACTTTGACAATCCGACTACAAACATGCACAACGTTGCGCCTTAGCAATCGCTAAACCAATCTCCTGAGGTTACTGACGATGCTGGAAGCACGGTCAGCCTGACCACGAAGGTCTATTCCTGCAAGCAATCGAAGAACGAGCAAGAATATGATAAAGCAATCTGAGTATTGCAAATATATATGAAGTATTGATAATGGTGGGGATCCGGAAGCGGTCTTGGTCTGGTCGTTGGACACAAACGAAGTACATGAAGTTGCAATGGCTAACTTTTAACTAAACAAATCCCAAGGAAAAGCTACTAGATGGATCTACTTATATAGGAGCAAGGGGTGGCGGCCAAGGAGGTGGGAGGACGTCCCAAGGCAGCCTAAAACTAAATCTAGGTCGTACAAGGCCAATGGGCCCAAGTGGAGGTGATGTAACACCTTTGGACTTGTAGTTTGACTCGGATTCTGCTGCAGCATCAGATTGTTTCGTCCACAACTCAACGCTCCGGACGAATTTGAAGGTGATTCCAATTGGGTTGGAAAGTGCACGAAATCTAGTTTCCAACAAAAAAAAATCACCCAATTCGGAGTCCGTATGAAAAACTTGTGTGCGTTTTGAGTCAGGTATGTCTGTGCAGTCCGAATCTGAATCCAGAACGTGAGAGACTTGGACTCTATCTTCTCTTGGGCCAAAAGTGACGTGAGAGAACTTTTTGGACAGCAAATAAACATCTCTTTCTTCCTTATCTTCATATGTGGATTGTACAAATGTCTCATACACCTGCAATTAGACAAAACACAAAAGTGTGTGAAGTATTTTTGTTCTGGATAACATAAATAGATTATTGAATAGTTTGCACTAGAAATCACCTGACAAATATGCATATATGCAATATTTTTGGTCATATCCAAGGTAGTCATGTCCTCATCACTTTGTACGATATGATGTGGACGTGCGGTGACGAGACTGTTGATCTATTTTTTTAAATAAAAACGAATGGTTTGCCGTTTGTGATGTTTCTGCCTAACGACAAAGAAGTAATCTGGCTCACGGCAAAACACTGACGCCGTCCGTTAGGGCCGTTAGTCTGTTAGGTTCCTTTTCTTTGCCATCTGGACGGTCTAGTTGACGGCAAACAGTATAGACTAACGGCAAATTCTTTGCCGTCATGCAGAAAAAATAGCAGACGACAAAATATTCTTTGCCGATTTATCTTTGCCGTCTAACTTTGCCGTCTACTTCCTGATGGCAAACTATTTGCCGTCTGGATTTACGTCTTTGCCGTCTGTAATCCACAGGGGGCAAATTAACTATTTGCTGTAGTGCTAGATCGGGTCCGGATTCGGATTCAAATATGCCCACCCACCCAGATTTATCATATCTTTCCCATATCAGACAAGAGCCCCAAGAAACTGTACATCACTATTGGGCCAGATTCCTCCTTGTGATAAACAGGGTCAAGGACTGTCGCGAAGCATATGCAATCTCCCTCTTTTGCAAAAATTGCACGGACAAAGGGATTCTCAATGATATAAGCCGCCGCGACATAGTACACTTTGCTGACTTATCGGCCATAGTGCAGAAGTACTGCGCGATTGAAAGCGCCTGGAAAACTCAAACAAGTTTCTGGGACAGTCCGGCTCTGGCAAAATCTCCTGTCCGAACTAAAAGGGTAAACTCTCGGAAGTCACCTAATTCAAGTACCAAAAAAATAAAGCCCGCCGCAAGGTGAGGAACCGTATTCGAAGAATGGCTAAACGGGTCATGCAAGATTCATAGCACACCGGATACTACGCCAACGCATAGCCTTAGAGCATGTTGGATACTCCGGCAGGTGGCAAAGAGCGGCGAAGATCTCCTCATAAAACATCCCGTCGGAGACAACAATATTGTATTTACAGTCTTTGAGACTTTCGCCTCAAATAATCGGCGAAAGCGAGCTCAGCGCAGCCTCGCAGAAGTTTGCCATGTGGCAACAATAAACCCATGGAACGACGCGTCTATAACCTATAATGCCAGCGACGAACCCCAATTCCGAAAAGACCGAGCACCAGCCACTTTGGTCCTTCGCCCAATAATGGATGGCTTCAGGCTTACTAAAGTGCTCATGGACGGCGGAAGCGACTAAACCTCATCTATGAGGAAACCCTCAACAATATGGAAATTGACAAGAGCCCCATTGAACGAAGCAGCACTACCTTCAGGGGAATCATCCCTAGTCGAGAGGCACAATGCGCGGGAAAAATCACACTGGATGTGGTATTCGGCACGCCGGAGAATTACAGGTCCGAAGAAATTACATTCCAAGTAGCCCCGTTCAGCAGTGGATACCACGCCCTCTTAGGGCGGGACGCATTCACAAGTTTTCAGGCTATATCCAATTATGGGTACATGAAGCTCAAAATGCCTGGGCCCAATGGAATCATTACTCTATCTAGTGATCCGGACGTCTCACTCCACGCCGAAAATAAAACTGCCGCCCTCGCACTGGAGGCATTTTCAGAAGCCCTCGCGGACGAAGAGCTGACAACACTATGAGCAACAGTGGATAGAGACGACGTGATACTCGACAAGTGACCTAAATCCACCTCCTTCAAGCCAGCGGACGAGATAGTCAAATTCCAGGTCCACCCAATGGACCCCTTAAAGACAGCTTCCATAGGGACACAGCTGACCCCACAATAGACGCCGCACTGCGAGACTTCCTGCGTGAAAATTGGGATATTTTCGCCTGGCATCCTTCAGACATGCCGGGCATCCCACGCAGGCTAGCCGAACACAGCCTCAATATACTAAAAGGATACAAGCCAGTCAAGCAGACTCTTAGGTGCTTCTCAGAGCCTAAGCGGCAAGCCATGGGAGAAGAGCTAGCCAAGCTACTCGAAGCCGGATTCATCAGAGACATCAAACATCCGGGTTGGATAGCAAACCTGGTAATGGTACCAAAAAAGGACAAATCCTGGCGCTTATGTGTCGATTTCAAAGACCTCAATAAAGCTTGCCCTAAGGATCCCTTCCCCCTTCCCCACATTGATCAGATAATCGATGCCACCACAGGACACGATTTATTGTGTTTCCTCGAAGCATACTCCGGATACCATCAAATAAAGATGGCGGAGTCCGACCAGGCTGCAACAGCCTTCATCACCCCGTAGGGCCCCTTCTGTTTCAACACCATGCCCTTCGGGCTAAAAAACGCTGGTGCAACCTATCAACGCATGATTCAGACATGCCTAGAAAAACAAATCGGCAAGACAGTAGAGGCCTACGTAGACAACATGTTCATCAAAACAATACACGTTGAAACCTTAATAGATGGCTTCAGGCTTACGTTCGATAATCTCCGAACATACGACATCAAGCTCAACTCGGAGAAGTGTGTCTTCGGAGTACCCTCCGGAAAATTGCTGGGCTTCATCGTTTCCAATAGAGGAATTGAAGCCAATCCAGAAAAAATCCAAGCTCTTACACAGTTGGCTATCCCAACAGACCTCAAGCAGATCCAGAAACTAACTGGATGTGTGGCTGCCTTAAGCCGCTTTATCTCCCGCTTAGGAGAAAAGGAACTACCTTTGTATCGCCTTCTTCGACGCACCGAACACTTTGAGTGGACGGATGCGGCCACAGCCAGACTGGAAGAAGTAAAGGTACTCTTGGCAACTAACCCAGTCCTTACCGCGCCAAATATTGGCGAACCCATGCTATTATACATAGCCGCAACAAACCAAGCTGGGAGCGCAGTGCTCGTCGTTGAACGAGAGGCAGACAGACACAAGTTCCCACTCCAAAAGCCAGTATATTACATGTCCACTTTCCTCACTCCATGTAATTCTCGGTATCCGCACTATCAACAGATAGCATATGTAAATTTCCTACCATTGTAACCGACTCTGTGTAACCCTAGCCCTCTCCGGTGTCTATATAAACCGGATGGCTTTAGTCCTTAGGACGAACAACAATCATACCATAGGCTAGCTTCTAGGGTTTAGCCTCCTTCAACATTAATCAAGAAGGACATAGGGTTTTACCTCCATCAAGAGGGCCCGAACCTGGGTAAAACATCGTGTTCCTTGTCTCCTGTTACCATCTGCCTAGACGCACAGTTCGGGACCCCCTACCCGAGATCCGCCGGTTTTGACCCCGACATGGGTGATATTTTACTATAGTTATTTATGCAGCCACGCACCATTGACCATTTCACGTTCGATTCAACGCAGTCATGCTCCATGGCAGGAATCAGGGTCAACCGTTTGTTTTTGTAACATCTTGCATGGTAGCAATCGGCTGTGGTTATACTGTTCCTGGCTAGCACAATCTGGGTTGCTTGTGAAATTCCAATGGTTCCTCAGTGCTAGGAGCATTGGGTCATGCCCAGAGCAGAGCATTGGCTAAAAGTTCATTGCTTTTGAAGTTAATTGTCCAGCCCTTGACGTTGTTAAATGTGTCAGATCAGTCCTTCGAAGAGTTTCTCGATGTCTTAATCAACGTGCCTTCTAATATTGACAACATTTTTTTCAGGGTTAGGTAATAAAGTTGTAAGTACATTTTTTAACAAAAAATGAGTTACATAAATGTAACACACTAAAGAGTGGTACATAAAGATAATAAACTCACAAATAAAAATTGTAAGTAGATATAAATGGGAGTTGCATGGCATCTAAAATACCAATGTTACAAAGCAAAGAGTACATACCACAATTATGATTTTTAATGCGTTCTGTTATGGTATTTTTTTAAATGAACCAAAATTCTCCTTCGCAAAACTTTATGTTTACTTAATGCTATTCTGGTTCTGTAACATTTGACCCTTTTATGTGTAACTTGAGTATTTGACATTTTAAACTCCTACAGGTTGTGCACACTGATTTACCTAATCTATTCGATGCACAACTCAAACTACTCTTGCATCTCGCCACAATGCTAAATCCATTGGTTTTACTAGCAAACAGTGTTCCTGTTTAAAGTGTCATGCAAGTTAGTACAGACTTGTTTTGTGGCAACGCGAGGGTATCATCTCTAGTTACATAATTAGTCACAGACTACTTTAATGACATTCGCTAGCCATGGAATTTTATGTGAATATCAGTTTATCAGACCCGTGGTACATCTACACCTGTGGTACATCTAGTAGATAAATTGTTTGTTGCTATCTTTCACAAGGAGCCTGGGAACTTGATGATTACTCCATAGTGATTTTTCTTTTGGGTAAGATGTTATTTCAGATTTGAGAAGTATCAGTCAATTCAGATTTGAATTGTGTCGAGGCTGCTAATTTGGCTGCTGCTGATTGGCTGCCTCATGGTGCAATTGGAGCTGAACGGTATTTTATATAATGTAAGGCGCCTATTTTGTACCATGAAGAGCTTTTGTATGTGGTCAAGAAGGTTAGATAATACCTATTACTTCGAAGCAATATCCTGTGAAGAAAATATATGTGGAAACATAAACCTAGCTGTTATATGACCATCCTGACTTCCTTTACACAGATATTCAAAGAAGAGCATTCTTTGTTGTTTATCTGCCATAAAATATTTCCGTAGCTTCTCATATTTCCTTTTGTGTCAGAACAATATCCAAGAAAACTTACAATATTCTTTTGCTTCGCCTTCATGAGACACTTTTGGTAAGGTCTTAGTTGGATGTGGCAAGTCATGATAAGTAAATAATGGGTGGTAATACCAATGAAGGAAATACATATCATGTTTGACTGAAAAGTGGATAAACCACATGAATCATGAATGAACACCTCACTTAAGAGGATGAGCAATATCCTCTGAAGAAAATATATGTGGAAACATAAACCTAGCTATTATATGGCTATTACATTGATGCAATATCCTGTGAAGGGCATGGCAGATGAACAACAGGTGTAGATGTACCACAAGTGTAGATGTACAACAGGTGTAGATCTACCACATGTGTCATGAGTTGTGCATCCTTGTGAAAGATAGCAACAAACACATCGATCTCCGCTATCACTTCATACATGACCGCGTCGAGAACACAGTGATCGTGGAGTTCACCAGGACTGGTGAGCAGAAGGCGGACATCCTAACCAAGTCACTTGGTGGCGTCCTGTTCAAGGAACTGCGTGACAAAGTTGTGCTCATGGACGTCAAGTATCTTCGACAAGGTTGAGGTGGAGAATGTTGAGTCAACCATGTCTTCGGTTGCATGCATGCGGCACCAATGGAAATAGTTTCCTTGGCGTGTAAGGACCAAGTAGTTTCCTAGTAGTTGCAAGGAACTTGACTAGAAATAGACTAGAGCAGTACATGCAAGTACGTGGTAGTTTCCTAGTGCAAATAGGAAGGTGTTGTGTACTTACCTGGTGCTTGTCACACAAGTGTCATTCCCAAGTCCTTTAAAAGGACCCCAAGTCCCTCATATGTAAATCAACTCAAGTCATTTTCAGCTTCAGTACAAGGTAGTAGAAGTTAGCTCCACTCTTACTCGTGCATCTGTGTGTGAAGCTTCCAGTTCGTGTCCTCCTCTCCTAGTATAGCTAGCTTGCACTG
>NC_041393.1:773518039-773562685 GCF_002162155.2 Triticum dicoccoides
ACGGAAAACTTGCTATTCCGTAGTTTCGGGCTCACATGGTACTTCATGTAGATAAATTGTTTGTTGGTATCTTTCAAAAGGAGCCTGGGAACTTTGTGATTACTCCATAGCGATTTTTCTTTTGGGTATGATCTTATTTAAGATTTGAGAAGTGTCATTCAATTCATATTTAAATTGTGCAGAGGCTGTTAATTTTGTTCGTGCTGATTGGTTTCCTCATGGTGCAATTGGACCGGGACTGTATTTTATGTACTGTAGGGAACCTATTTTGTCCCATGAAGATCTTTTATAGTGAAACAATAAAGTGTTTCTGCTGTTGTGAGGATACTACAAGAGGGGATGGACCTGGGGCTTTGGCATGGTGTGATAAAATACTAAGATGACCACCTCTACAAATTTGCAGCTCATTAGGTTGAAGAAAAATGACACTTGCTGTAGAAAGTGCCCCACTGGTCAGATTTGGAAATGATGAAGTAGCACTCACATAAATGATTGGATTAAGCTGAAATTTGGTGTAGATGAGTTATTTGGCCATATAAAGACTCTGTAAAAGTTTCATACCATTTGGATACACAAAAATAGTACTTGCTTCACAAAGCTCCAATCTGAACAGAATCTTAGGAAAATTCCTGATGGAAAATGTATTATTTAAATGTGCTCAAATTTAGCATAGATGAGTTATAGGGGTAGGGCAAGGTCCTGGTAAATTTTCAGCAATATTTAAGCAATATAAAATATACTTGCTTCACTAACTAAAAATATGACCAGAAGTAAAGATTTGATTATGAGCTCACATGGATGAAATACAAGAGCTCAAATTGGTGTAGAGATATGATTTGGTCATATGGTGGCTGTGAGAAAATTTCAACTCATTTGAATATGCCTAGCTAATAGCTCCTTCGCAAACTTTCCCTCTGGTCAGAAACTTTGGAAAATTGCTGAGAAATAATTGCTAGGCAAATGAAGTTGAATTTTGGAATGAGGCAAGATTTGGATATGAGAGGATTCCCAAAAAGTTTGAGGTCAATCAGAGGATATAAATGACACTTCCTTCACAAAGTGCTATTTAGGGCAGAATAGGAAAATGATTGTTTGACAATTATTTTTGAACATGCCAAGGAAAAGATTTGCCACATTGGAGGAAGATATGACCCAAACAATTTATGAGTATTATTTGGGAGTTTTGTGAATGACAGAAATATAGGTTGGGAAAATAAGGTTATTCCTTTAATAGAAAAAGGAATATTCCCATTAAAAAGAATATTGGGATTGGTCCAAGATGGGGAATGACATGGTTTTGGGATAGATTTGGGGATGGGAAGCCACTTGTGAGACTTGAGAAGAGATGATCTTCCCAAATTTCAAGACCACTGAGCCACAGAAAAAGAAATCCAAGCAAAATCCACAAGAAAATTAAAAGAAAAAGAAAGGGCCCAAAATCAGGATGTCACACCAACTCATTATTTCCCCAAAATTTTCCATAAATTTACAACAACTTTGCGCAGTCGAGTAAAACTGGTGCTCTCCCTCCCGTGCCGCACTGCCTCCCGTCCCTGCCACCACCACCGTTGACCTCTGAGCCGGCTGGTATGGATAGCCTACACACCCGCTCACCCTGCCGGTGCTGACACTGGCGAATCGCCGCTGCAATCCACCCACGCTCCACCGCCATTGGCGAAAAAAGCTTTGGATGACAAAGAACTACCGCGTCCAAGCACCGCCTTTAACTGCGCCAATGGTGTCTGGCGTGGCCACCATGTCTCCGGCAATGGCCGGCCGCCTTCCCACCGCACCTACCGGTGGCAAGCAGTCTCGAAAGCCAATGACTGTGGCGTCGGCGCTTGCCGAGGTGGCTGTCAAGAAGAAGACGAAGAAGACCGCGGCACCGGCCCTTGCATGGCCCGCGCCTCGTGCGACAACTCCGAGGTGAGCGGCGGCCGCGACCGGCAACAAAAAAATGCGGCCGCCGCGGTCGGGAACAAAAAATGCGGCCACCAAGTGCTTGATGAAATGCCAACAAGGTAAAAAAACGGTGTCCTGTTGGAATTCGGTAGTGATTGTTTGTGATCGGTAGTGAGGGTTTATAGTGCTTGCTTTGACATTGTAGAGCGGTGATGACCACGGCCAAATTCCTCGCATCGTTGGAGTCCTCGGCTATCGTTGGCCTTGATGATGGTACCCAAGACAAGGAGGAGGCCGAGGAGGTGGTGGCCGACGAGTAGGCTGAGGAGAAGGTGGTAGAGGTGACTGCATCAAGCATCAAGGCCACAAGGACCCGCACCCAAAACTACAACCAAAAGGATGACCTTGCACTTTGCGATGCTTTGTGTGCCATCTCCATGGATGCAATGATTGGAACGGATCAAATCAAGACCATGTTTTCGGAGAGGATCGTTGACTTCTAAAAATCCTCCGTCGACGTGCAATCAAGCCATACACAAGGTTCGTTTGGGCATCGTTGGAGCACCATCCATGAGCAATGCAACCTATGGTCCAGTTGCACCGACCAAGTGAACCACGCTCCACCGAGTGGTGTGCAAGTGGCGGAGAATGGCCCCTACATCTAGTAGATAAATTATTTGTTTCTTTGTGATTACTCCATAGTGATTTTTCGTCTGGGTAAGATGTTATTTCAGATTTGAGAAGTATCAGTCAATTAAGATTTAAATTGTGCCGATGCTTCTAATTTTGCTGCTGCTGATTGGCTGCCTCATGGTGGAATTGGAGTTGAACGGTATTTTATGAAATGTAAGGCACCTATTTTGTACCATGAAGAGCTTTTGGATGTGGTCACAAAGGTTAGAGAATACCTATTACTTTGAAGCAATGTCCCGTGAATAAAATATATGTGGAAACATAAACCTAGCTGTTATATGAACATCCTGACTTCCTTTAGGCAGATATTCAAAGTACAGCATTCTTTGTTGTTCATCTGCCATAAAACATTTCCGTAGCTTCTCATATTTCCTTTTGCGTCAGAACAAAATCCAAGAAAACATACAATATTCTTTTGCTTCAGCTTCATGAGACACTTTTGGGAAGGTCTTAGTGGGATGTGGCAAGTCATGATAAGTAAATAATGGGTGGTAATACCAATGAAAGAAATACATATCATCTTTGATAGAAAAGTGGATAAACCACACGAATCATGAATGAACAGCTCACCTAAGGGGATGAGCAACATCCTATGAAAAAAAAGTGGAAACATAAACCTAGCTGTTATATGGCTATTACATTGATGCAATATCCTGTGAAGAGCATGGTAGATGACCAACAGGTGTAGATGTACCATAGGTGTAGATGTACAACATGTGTCATGAGTTGTGCATCCTTGTGAAAGATAGCAACAAACAAATCGATCTCCGCTATCACTTCATACATGACCGCGTCGAGAACACAGTGATCGTGGAGTTCATCAGGACTGGTCAGGAGAAGGCGGACATCCTAACCAAGTCACTTGGTTGCGTCCTGTTCCAGGAACTGCGTGACAAAGTTGTGCTCATGGACATCAAGTATCTTCAACAAGGTTAAGGGGGAGATTGTTGAGTCAACCATGTCTTCGGCTGCATGCATGCGGCACCAACGGAAATATCTTCCTTGGCAAGCAAGGACCAAGTAGTTTCCTAGTAGTTACAAGGAACTTGACTAGAAATAGACTAGAGCAGTACATGCAAGTACGTGGTAGTTTCCTAGTGTAGATAGGAAGGTACTGTGCACTTACCTGGTGCTTGTCACGCAAGTGCCATTCCCAAGTACTTTAAAAGGACCCCAAGTCCCTCATATGTAAATCAACTCAAGTCATTTTTAGCTTCAGTACAAGGCAGTAGAAGTGAGCTCCTCTCTTACTCGTGCGTCTGTGTGTGTGAAGCTTTCAGTTTGTGTACTCCTCTCATAGTATAGCTAGATTGCACTGGCTATAGTTCATGCCGTTTCCACCACTGCCTGGTCTATCCACGGAGAACTAGCTATTCCGTAGTTTTGGGCTAACATGGTACATCGTGTAGATAAATTGTTTGTTGCTATCTTTCAAAAGGAGCCTGGGAACATTGTGATTACTCCATAGCAATTTTTCTTTTGGGTAAGATATTATTTAAGATTTGAGAAGTATCAGTCAACATATTTAAATTGTGCAGAGGCTGTTAATTTTGTTTGTGCTGATTGGCTGTCTCATGGTGGAATTGGAGCTGGAGTGTATTTTATGTAATGTAGGGCACCAATTTTGTCCCATGAAGAGCTTTTGTATGTGGTTGCCAAGGTTAGAGAATACCTATTACTTTGAAGCACAATCCTATGAAGAAAATATATGTGGAAACAAAAACCTAGATCTTATATGACCATCCTAACATCCTTCCGGCAGATATTCAAAGCAGAGCAATCTTTGTTGTTCATCTGCCATAAGACATTTTCGTAGCTTCTCGTATTTCCTTTCGTGTCAGAATAATATCCAAGAAATCGTACAATATTCTTGTGCTTCGCCTTCAAGAGACACTCAATCTCTACTAGAATATTTTTTCTCTTTCGGGAAGGTATTAATTGGATGAGGCAAGTCATGATAAGTAAATAATGGGTGGTAGAACCAGTGAAATAAACTAAAATCATCATTGTCTGAAAAGCGTATATACCACACGAATCATGAATGAAGGATGCATCTCATGGTATGAGCATGACACACGCCATAACGTGGCCCGTTTAGCTGGGTGGGAGGCTTGGAACGTGTGGTGATTGGGCCAGCCCAAAAAATGGCCCGTCTGGCCAACTATAGTTCTTCCTTTCCAACTTTACTGGTAGGCCCATGAAGAAACACAAGAAGGCCCGACCCGTTGCTCCATGAAACCCTAGCTAGCTCCTCATCATCGATGGGGAAGGGATACCCCCTCCCGGTTAACATATATTGCCCCTCCGGCTGCACCTTCGCCCCCGAGGGACATGCCTCTGTCTCGGAGGCCCCCGAGTTCTGCTCAACGGATGAGATGTTTACGAGACCTACGGCGTCTGACTCATCATGTCGCTGTCGTCCTGGTCGCCTCCCAGGACGCTTGACATCACAACCCTCTCCTTCCCCATCAAGCCACAACCTATCCACCACTTTCACGCGCGCGTTGTTCCTGTCGGCCACAACACCTTCCTCCTCAACTACACTAGCTGCCTCGTGGCCAGGGCAACCGTGGTAGGTCGCTGGGGGAGCATCCCGTCCCCCCAAGCCGAGGGTTGTCTCCGGCGGATGCTCGGCCAACCTCTACCGCCCATACCTCACTGTTAAACGCTTCGGCATCTATGAAGGCGACTGTAAGAGCAAGCGGTGGGATGACCTCTTCGATCTCAACTTCGACAAGGTGCAACCCATGTTTGTGCCCGAGTGCGCCAAGCATGTGCTCGCGTAGCTCTACTATGAGCACGTGTATGACTATGACGAGTTCACCAACAATAGATCGAGGTCACGGGGCAACAGGGAGAAGTGGAAGAACCACATAGGGGTCGATCCAGACGATCATTCCTCGATCTCTATTTCGCAGGGTGAAGGGAGGTACCATCCTGGTTCTGTCAAAGAGATGGATGATGTGGAGGCTTCCGGCGATAGAAGCAGCTGGAAGAGGAGAAATCAAAAAGGCGACAGAATGGCTTCTAGTGAGCGCCATGCTAACAACGATGGCAACACTGGGAAGAATGCAGCATATGCTGGAGCTCGGTAGCTGAAAAGGAGAAAGCTTGATATAGAGGTTAGCAAAGTCGATCAGGTCTGTGAGAAGTGTGATAGTCGATTGCATGGGGACGCCATGTTGCGATGCTTTCGCTGCAATAAAGGGTAGCAAATGTATTGCTTATCACCTCTGATCAAGAGTGTGCCTCCAGGGAATTGGTACTGCTTAGACTGCATGAAGTTTTAAAGTGATTGTTTTGGGTTTGTGGAGAGGAGGAAGACCAATCTCCTTGATACTTTCCAGCGATATGATAAGAAGGTGAGAAGGATGTGGTTCGGGCAAAGGCCTCCTAGCCATGTTCAAGTCAAGAAGCAGTTTTGAGAAATTATGGAGGGAAAGGCAGGGGAGCAGAAGGTCATGTATGGGAGTGACATTGCCACTTAGTTTTATGGAAGTGGGTTTCCTCTCCTTTGTCATCTGGTTCTACCATAAGTGGATCCAGATATGTGGTAGAAGTAATGCTCCATCCCATGGAATCTAAGCTATTTTCTCAACCTGCCTGGTTCGGTTCTTCGGACTATACATGACAAAATTCCTAGTGTAATGGTCGCGTGGCTATAGCTAAAGATGTTGTTCTCATCATTTTGCTGGCATATTGAGGAACATCGTTTTTATTCAATCAATTATGTACATTGGTAAGCTAATCCAACATGAATAGCATGTTGGATATGTGTTACCTTTTTTATCTTTTCTATCATAGTTTGTGTGTCACACATTTTTATTCATATTTTTGTGTTATTGATTGTTGATTAGTAGGTAAATAATTTTTTTATGTGAGGGTTGCAAGCGATTTTGTTACGTTATGCATTAATTTTTTGTTAAGTTTGTATTCACGTGGGGTTACCTTTGTAGGGTTCCGATTTCCGCCGCTCCCGAATAGAGTTCCCGCCATCCTGCCGCCACATGTGGCTCTCATCGCTGCTAGAACCAACACCGTCAGCACAGGGTGGTACGGACGGATATGAACTCATCAGCGCACTCCCGTATAACATGCTCCTCTAGGTCCTCGCGTGTCTGGGCTCAACCCGTGTCACTGCATGCACCGACAACCTCGTACGCTAGTGGCACGATCTCTGGATCAGCCTCCCCGGGCTCACATTTTGCGACGTCCCAACAAGTGCGATAGAAGAGGTGCTTGCCGATGTCGTTGGCGATGCATACGAGCCCGTCATAGTCCTCGACATCCGTCTCGTCAGGGCTGGCCCACCGGAAGCGGCAAAGTTGGATGACGTTAATGCCAAGAAGTTGTTGCATTACGCCATTTGGCTCTTGCTGAAGGAGCTTCTCTTCATCCTCCCGCCAGCACGTGTCTGATTCTCCATTCCGTCCTTCCGCCGCGCCACCTCCATTGAGCTAGACACGTATTACCTTCGCATCTAGCCGCCGGATAGCCAGCTCATCCCAGTGGTCGAGAGGCTGTCTCTCTCCAAAAACATTGTCAACGCAGGCACCTTTCTCAAGAACTGCCAAAGGTTGCTCATGCTCAGGGTCACCTTCCATGGGGTCGGGTCTGCCATGCTCGAAGAGGCGCTCATCGCACTAGAAGCAGCCGTGGTGCTTGGACTCATACTGTCCCTCCTAGGCATCCGAATCGACCTTTATAATGGGGGGCACATTGCCTAAGGAGCTCAATTTGTGTCCCTTCTCCGTGTCGCAGCAAGGGTCTCTCCACAAAAGCTCGTCTCTCTCAACAGCTTCAATGAATATTTTATAGTCTGCTTAACGTCGTTATAGGAGCTTGCGCTTGGTATCTGTGAAGGGCAATGTGAGGGCATTAATATTGAGACTGCAGTGCTTATGCAACTAAAGCTCATTGTTGGTGCCGACTCGGACCTGAGCGTGCCCATCTGGGCACCAATGGTGGATAAGGTCTCATATTGGTTTTCATATAGAAATTTGGCTCTTATATTTGGTCTTTGGTCACTTTAGACCCTGAGGGCAGAGACGATAGAGAACTACAAATAGAAACACAAGGGGCTCACCAAAGAAGGGAAAGATGCATGTTCGCGGACCCCTCATGTTCATGTCCTATCTTTGTAAATATCTGCTCAGGTATGTCTCTTCTTCAACCTATATTTTTCACGTGTGTTCCTATTTTTCAATTACCTTGAATTTTTTATTTCTCAAATAAATTTTTATCATTTACATGTTCTTCTGTGGCTAGATTGTTCTATCGTTTGGCTTGACTATTTACTTGTACAGAAAAGTGGAGCGAGGGATAGAGCATGACACTTTTCACGCGAAGTATGTCACAGAGTGCATGTGTGTGTGAGAGAGTATCTGGGTGGATCAGTGAAGTGTATCTGTGTTGTGTTGTGTAAGTTGTGTTTTGCGAGTGAGAGAGTGGGGTGTGTTAAATATAAACAAATAGATAAGTGGGCCCACATAAGGTGTGTTAATATGCCTGTGCGTGCAATAGAGAGTAAGAGCATCTCCAGTCAAAATGTTCTTGGAGGCAAATTTCCAACACTTAGAAGTGCTTCTTGGGGCACAAAAAACATCCAACTCCAATGGGTTAAAATAGGGCACTTTCAAACGTGCGAACAATGTTTTGTAAAGGACATTACATTGATCATTTTAACATTTAAACATCAAAAAATTGCAACAATTTAACCCTAAACACAAAGTTCATACTACGACTTGATCACCCTAAATAAAAAAAAGATCATTACTACTTCAAGCGGTCTTCCTCGCAAGTAACCACTTTATACTTCATTGATCATGTCTCTATTTTGCCAAGATGCAAGTGCGATATACATCTGATTTAGAACATCTTATAAAGTGACGGATCCCAGCATGCTTTGAGTTGTTTATGTCTCATCACACCCCATGAACCCCTAATTAGCAAAAAAAAATCTGAATATGGGGCTTCCACGATTCTTATGTTGACAGCGGCGAACGCATGGCTGCAGAAGCTTGATTTGCTTCCAGAGACGACGCTAATGGCGTGCCATGTAGGCGAATTTGAGATGTTTGTGAGGTGGCTGAACTAGACATCTAGCTAAGTGTGTGTAATGCACGAAGATATATTCTATCTCAACATGCCAAACTAAACATATTTCTTGCATACTACGTGTCAAAGATACAAAATAGTGATGTAGATATAATATATTTTATCATATTTATCTAGTAAGCGACCAACCACGGATAATAAATGCCGGATGAGTTTTTTTTTATTAGTTGATTCTTTCTTTAGGACAAAAAATCGCTCATGTACTTTTTTCACTTAACAATTACCACTATGCCAAGAAGATCAGCCATGTATTGGAAGAGGCCATCCAAGAAGAAGAGGCAACACAAGACAAGGAAGATCTCAACACAAGACATCCGGCACCTACTTGCCTGGCTCTCGGTGTCCTGTAGCTAATTGGCCTAGCATCCGTATATCCATGCAAATGTAGCTGCATGATGCACCCAAAGCTCATCATTAATGGCAACCATTGAATAGAGTTATTGAGTAGTCCCTGCCAAAAAGGTCCTGGAAATATGCAGCGCAAGGATCCGATGTTTTTTCATGATAGGTGCATCCACATGCGTGCTTTTATAGCAACCAATTTCTATGGTGCAAAGACCCAATGGGCTACCACGATGATTGACTCCACTCATACTCTTCTTGTAGGCACCGAACTGTGCAATGTATCGAGCCGACGGTCATTGACATCGGTCGCCCCCATGGGCATATGCTTCTTGGAGGCGCCAGTTTCGAGTTGCATAAACCGTCTAGATGCACTGCATGGGGCGGTCCTCGAGCAGACCCAAATGAGGCAGTAATGCGGTGCTTGAATACGATGGTTAGTACGGTTGAGTTTGGTATTACAGCTCGCAGAGACATCCTCGCAGCTAACCATCACATACTTCATTGAACATGTCTTGCATCTTCTCGGAACCAAGTGCGATAAATATTGAACACTACATCTTTGCTTCCATTAGTGTGTCTATGTACCTGCTCGTAGTCATGGGGCCAAGATGGTGGCAACCGGTACGTGTTTGAGCGGTCTAGTTCGAGGAGAATATGGATTGTCCTGAGCAACATGATCTTAATGTCTTTAACATGTTTGATTTTTAGTTTACAACAATGCGCACTAGAAGAATATCATGTTTTACTATAATTTATTATTATATTAATATCTAAGATTTTTTATTGTTCTATTTATTTCATGTTTCTTGCTGAGATGTTGTTATTTACACATCTTTAATTCTCCTTACAACGGAATATGCCATTTATTTTGTAATGAACAATGAATGAAAGTCGGATAGTTTTTACCCGAAGATTGGCCAACAGCTTATGTCAGATTATGATGCTATATATGGACAATATTATTCATCACCGATCCTCAGTGGTGTGACACTAGTCAAAATACTAGTGGCTTGCCACTTGCACATGGTCGGTATATCATTATGAAGCCCCATGTACGGATTCATAATTCTACACCTCAAATATCACAAACTCACAATTTAATCCCTTTTTGTTTGATAAAAAATTCTTTTTATAAACGGGTGCCAAATGATGTCCAAATAAGTCAGCAGTTTGCGTGCAGTCTTGCTATACTATTCCAATGCCCCACACAAAATTTCCTCCAATTCCGCATTCATTTCATACTCGACTGATCGAACAAATCATAGTCGGCTAAATAATGAAGCGAATTTCACAAATACAGCTGCCTTGGGCCTATTCCCTCTCTTCCAAACCACAAGGCAGCCCCCTAGCCAGCCCATCTAGACCTCCCTAGCATAGCCCAGCACAACCCCAAAACCCCTACCTTATTTGGATAGGTCCACCTACCAATTGGGGTTTTTTACCTTATGCGTCATCCCCATCAACATCTCTCTCTCTCTCTCTCTCTCTCTCTCTCACACACACACACACACACACTCTCTCTCTGTCACTCGCTCGCTCTCTCTCTCTCGGTCTAGCCAACACTAATCTCATGACTTAAGTACCGTAGTATTCACCATCCATTCTTTGTCGGCATGGTCCATGATCTAAATTTGGCACAACTCTACATAGTCTAAGGCGACTTCGGGCAAACTACTACCTTCACCCATCTTGGCGAAGCTTCCTCTTTATGTTCCAAGCCAATATATGTGCACCGTGCCAAAATCCCATTTATTTTGAAGTTTCTGGTGTAGCTCTTGATGTTGTCCACTATGCTAGACAAGTCATTTGGAGAGTTCCTCATGAAGCTATGTGTCCTCGATGTCTCAATCAACGTTGCTTCTGATCCTTGCAACACATTGTCGGGCTAGCAAAAAAGTGGGTTTCTTCGCCTTGGTTATCTAGTTCGATCATCGGTGGATCCAAAGATGTGGCCGATGTATTGCTCCAACCCATGGAATCTGAACAATTTTGCCAACCTGCCAGGTTCAGTTCTTCGGACTGTACAAGATAAAATTCCTGGTGTAGTGGTCCTGTGGCTCTACCTAGGGATGTTGTTATTGTCATTTTGCTGGCACGTTATGGAATAATGTTTTTATTCAGTCAAATATCTACATTGGTAAGTAACTCCTGCCCGAATAGCATGTTGGATATGTGTTACCTTTTTTATCTTTGCATTCACAATTTGTCTATCACACATTTTTATTCTTGCTATTGTCTTATTGATTGTTGATTAGTACCGAAATAGTTTTCTTTTTGTTTATGTGAGGGGTGCAAGAAATTTTGTTATGTTCTGCATTCATTTTTTGTTAACTTTTGGGCCTAGGGTAGTTCATCTTGAACTTGCTATCTGACATGTGTTTCAGGGGCGAGGCGAAATTTTGGTATGGGGTACCTGTTGCTGAAGCAAATGCTTTTGAGCGAGTATTTTATGCAAATATACATATTTATATGTGAGGTTCATTCATACGTGATATTTAGTAGTATGCAAACTGTAGGAACACATTGGCTGTTGTTCTTTTACTTCTCCAGAAACATTTGATTTTTTTTAGTGGGAGCTGGGAAGTGAAGTTATTCTCTTGTTAGTACTTGTAGCAACTATCATTGTACTTTGAGCTACGGCGGAATTACAAATGTTTTCAGATTCGAGACTCGAAAGATTGAGTGGTTTCTAGGATTTGATTCAGACACCCACAAATTAACATGGAAGTAAAATTGATAATAGTTATAAATATACTCCCTCCGTAAAAAAATATAAGAATTTTTAAATCACAAAATAGTGATCTAAAAGATCTTATATTTTTTTTACACAGGGAGTACTTTCTACTTTGTTATTACTATGTACTTGGGGAATAATTTAATTTTCCTTACATGATTCCGTATTTTGATTGTCTTGCATATCTGGTTGATTGGAATAATGGTGGTGCATTTATAACTTGTATGCTGATTAGCTTGTGTGTTAAAAAATAACAAAAGGGTATAGACATAGTTACCTTCTTTTTGGTATTTTTTAGATGAACCAAAAGTCTCCTTCCCAAAACTTTATGTTTAGTTAATCCTATTCTGGTATGGTAACATTTGACCCTTTTATGTGTAACTTGAGTATTTGACATTTTGAACTCCTACAGGTTGTGCAATATTCTTGACCTGATCAATTTGATGCACAACTCAACCTACTCTTTCACCTCGTCACAATGCTAAATCCGTCGGTTTTACGAGCAAACAATGTTCCTGTTTAAAGTGTCATGCAAGTTAGTACAGACTTGTTTTGCGACAACACGAGGGTATCATCTCTAGTTACATAATTAGTCACACACTACTTTTATGACATTCACTAGCCGTGGAATTTTATGTGAATTATAGTTTCTCAGACCCGTGGTACATCTACACCTGTGTACATCTAGTAGATGAATTGTTTGTTGCTATCTTTCACAAGGAGCCTAGGAACTTTGTGATTACTCGATAGTGATTTTTCTTTTGGGTAAGATGTTGTTTCGGATTTGGGAAGTGTCAGTCAATTCAGATTTAAATTGTGCCGAGGCTGTTTGATTGGCTGCATCATGATGGAATTGGAGCAGAACTGTATTTTATGTAATGTAAGGCACCTATTTTGTACCATGAAGAGCTTTTGCATGTGGTCACAAAGGTTAGAGAATAACTATTACATTGATGCAATATCCATTGAAGAAACTATATGTGGAAACATAAACCTAGCTGTTATATGAACATCCTGACTTCCTTTAGGTAGATATTCAAAGCAGAGCATTCTTTGTTGTTCATCTGCCATAAAACATTTCCGTAGCTTCTCATATTTCCTTTTCAGTCAGAACAATATCCAAGAAATCGTACAATATTCTTGTGCTTCGCCTTCATGAGACACTTTTGGGAAGGTCTTAGTTGGATGTGGCAAGTAATGATAAGTAAATAATGGGTGGTAAGACCAATGAAATAAATACATATCATCTTTTACTGAAAAGTGGATAAACCACATGAATCATGAATGAACACCTCACCTTATGGGGATGAGGAATATCCTGTGAAGAAAATATATGTGGAAACATAAACCTAGCTGTTATATGGCTATTACTTTGATGAAATATCCTGTGAAGATCATGGCTGATGAACAACATGTGTATATGTACCACATGTATCATGAGTTGTGCATCCTTGTGAAAGATAGCAACAAAAACATCCATATCTGCTATCACTTCATACATGACCGCGTCAAGAAAGCCACGATGATCTTGGAGTTCATCAGGGTAGGTTAGCAGAAGGCGGACATCCGAACCAAGTCACTTGATTGAGTCCTGTTCCAGGAACTGCGCGACAAAGTTGGGCTCATGGACATCAAGCATCTTCGACAAGGTTGAGGGGGAGATTGTTGAGTCAACCATGTCTTCGGTTGCATGCATGCAACACAAACGGAAATAGCTTCCTTGGCGTGCAAGGACCAAGTAGTTTCGTAGTAATTTCCTAGTACTTGCAAGAAACTTGACTAGAAATAGACTCGGGCAGTAGATGCAAGTATGTGGTAGTTTCCTAGTGTAGATAGGAAGGTGCTGTGCACTTACCTGGTGCTTCTCCCACAAGTGCCATTCCCAAGTCCTTTAAAAGGACCCCAAGTCCCTCATATGTAAATCAAGTCAAGCCATTTTCAGCTTCAGTAAGGCAGTAGAAGTGAGCTCCACTCTTACTTGTGCGTCTATGTGTGTGAAGATTTGAGTTCGATTGTGTCCTCCTCTCCTAGTATAGCTAGCTTGCACTGGCTATAGTTTAGGACGTTTTCCCCCCTGCCTGATTGATCCTTGGAGAACTAGCTAGTCTGTAGTTTTGGGCTAACATGGTACATCATGTAGATCAATTGTTTGTTGGTATCTTTCGAAAGGAGCCTGGGAACTTTGTGATTACTCCATAGCAATTTTTCTTTTGGGTATGATGTTATTTAAGATTTGAGAAGTATCAGTCAATTCATATTTAAATTGTGCAGAGATTGTTATTTTTGTTCCTGCTGATTGGCTGCCTCATGGTGGAATTGGACCTGGACTGTATTTTATGTACTGTAGGGCACCTATTTTGTCCCACGAAGAGCTTTTGTATTTGGTGACCATGGTTAGAGAATACCTATTACTTTGAAGCACTATCCCGTGAAGAAAATCTATGTGGAAACATAAACCTAGTTGTTATCTGACCATCCTAATGACCTTCCGGCAGATATTCAAAGCAGAGCAATCTTTGTTGTTCATGTGCCATAACACATTTCCATAGCTTCTCATATTTCCTTTAGTGTCAGAATAATATCCAAGAAATCAGACAATATTCTTGTGCTTCGCCTTCAAGAGACACGCAATCTCTACTAGAATTTGTTTTCTCATGCATGTACCTATTGAACAGTTTGTCCTAGAATTTTTTCTCTTTTGGGAAGGGCTTAACTGGATGAGGCAAGTCATGATAAGTACATAATGGGTTGTAAGACCAATGAAAGAAACTAAAACAATAAGTGACTAAAAAGTGTGTATACCACATGAATCATGAATGAAGGCTCCATCTTGTGGTATGAGCATGCCACATGCCGTAACATGGCCTGTTTAGCCATGTGGGAGGCCGGGAACGTGTGGTGATTGGGCCAGCCCAAACAATGGTCCGTTTGGCCAACTATAGTTCTTCCTTTCCAACTTTACTGGTAGGGCCATGAAGAGACACAAGAAGGCCCAACCCATTGCTCCTGAAACCCTAGCTAGCTCCTCAGCATCGATGGGGAAGGGATACCCCCTCCCGGCTATATATTGCCCCTCCGGCTGCACCTTCGCCACCGAGGGACATGCCTCTGTTTCGGAGGCCCTCGAGTTCCGCTCAATGGATGAGATGTCTACGATCCCTACGACATCTGAATCATCATGTCGCTGTCATCCTGGTCACCTCCCAGGACACTTGACATCACAACCCTCTCCTTCCCCATCAAGCACCAACCCATCCACCGCTTTCACGCGCGCATTGTTCCTGCCAACCGCGACACCTTCCTCCTCGACTACACCAGCAGCCTAGAGGCCAGGGCAGCCGTGGTAGGGCGCCGGGGGAGCATCCCGTTCCCCCAAGCCGAGGGCTGTCTCCGACAGATGCTCGGCCGACCTCTATCGCATGTACCACACCATTAAAAGCTTTGGTGTCTATGACGGCGCTTGTGAGAGCAAGCGGTGGGATGACCTCTTCCACCTCATCAGCGACAAGGTGCAACCTCGATATGTGCCCGATTGCTCCAAGCATGTGCTCACGCAGCTCTACTATGAGCATCTCTACGACTATAACGAGTTCGCCAATAATAGATCAAGGTCGCGAAGCAACATGAAGAAGTGGAAGAACCACATAGGGGTCGATCCAGACGATCATCCCTCGATCTCTATTTCGGAGGGTGGAGGGAGGTACCATCTTGCTTCCGCCAAATAGACGAATGATGTGAAGGCTGCCGATGTTAGAAGCAGCTGGAAGAGGAGAAATCAAAGAGGTGACAGAATTGCTTCTAGTGAGCGCCATGCTAACAACTATGGCAACACTGGGAAGAATGCAACATCTTCTAGAGCTCGGTAGCTGAAAAGGAGAAAGCTTGATGTAGAGGTTAGCAAGGTCGACAGGTCTGTGAGAAGTGTGATAGTCGGTTGCATGGGGACACCATGCTGCGATGTATTCGCTGAAATAAAGGGTAGCAAATGTATTGCTTATCACCTCTGATTGAGAGTGTGCCTCCAGGGAAGTGGTACTGCTCGGGCTGCATGAAGTTTTATAGTGATTGTTTTGGGTTTGTGGAGAGGAGTCTGGGAGTCCTGGATAAGGGGGTATCCGGACAGCCGGACTATGTACTTTGGCCGGACTATTGGACTATGAAGATACAAGATAGAAGACTTTGTCCCGTGTCAGGATGGGACTTTCCTTGGCGTGGGAGGCAAGCTTGGCGATTATGGCGTAGATCTCCTCCTCTGTAAACCGAATCTGTGTAACCCTATCCCCCTCCGGTGTCTATATAAACCGGAGGGTTTAGTCCGTAGGATGATCATTATCATCAACAAACATACCATAGGCTAGCTTCTAGGGTTTAGTCTCTCTGATCTCGTGGTAGATCAACTCTTGTAATACTCATATCATCAAGATCAATCAAGCAGGAAGTAGGGTATTACCTCCATCAAGAGGGCCCGAACCTGGGTAAACATCGTGTCCCCAGTCTCCTGTTACCATTAGCCTTAGACGCACAGTTCGGGACCCCCTACCCGAGATCCGCCGGTTTTGACACCAACATTGGTGCTTTCATTGAGAGTTCCACTGTGTCGTCACGATAAGGCTTGATGGCTCGCCTCGTTGTCAAGGACAACATCACCTCCGGGGGAGCCCTGGCTTTAGGCCAAACTCTCCGGCTAGGAGGCTTCGTTTTGGCCGCCTGATCGGCTGTCACGCTGACAATGAATTCTCAAGTCATTAGAAATAGCCTCCATGTTGATTCGGAAATTGCCGAAAAGATGGATCCAATGGAGCTCTTCTCCCTCAACGAGCTCTTGGATCGCATCGCCGCTCTGGGCTTAAATCCGAACAAAGGGAGATTCACTCTCCGCCGATCACCCATGAGATAGCGGTTTTGGAAGAGCATCATCCTAATTCTCCCTCTACCTTAAGGACGAACTATGTCTGGATTTCCGAGCTCTCTGAGCAGGACACCTGTTCGCGGGAGGACATGACCCAGGCCCCAGATTCAACATCGAGTGCGGGCTGAAGAAATCGGGCAACGCCCCAGAACCCGAGCCGTTAAGCTCGAAAGCCTCTTTGCCCCTGGGTCCTACACTACAGGAAACAGCTAGTTTGCCGTCAGTGAGCATCTTTGCCGTCAGCTTTTCATCGGGCTAGACGGCAAAGAGCACATTTGCCGTCAGCTGCTGTCGGCAAAGAATGATTGACGACAAAGATAACTTTGCCGTCTGCGATTTCTATTATAGACGGCAAAGAAAACTTTGCCGTATGCGGTTTCTATTATAGACGGCAAAAAAAACTTTGCCGTATGCGGTTTTTATTACAGACGGCAAAGAGCACTCTTTGCCGTCTGTAATAAAAATTGCATACGGCAAAGTACTTTGCCGTCTGTAAAGAAAAAGGGCAGACGGCAAAGAAGAAACACACCTCGCGGATCGATCCCCCAGATCGATGAGGTGGCACGATCCACACGCCACGCCGCATCTCTCTCCCACGCCCCCAACACGTTCTCTCTCTCCCCCACGTTCTCTCAGCCTCAGCCGGCCCCACCACGTTCTGTCTCCCTTATCCCCATGTTCTCTGTCTCACACATCTCTCTCTCTCTCGTAACTCACCAGTAGCCCCGCCACGGGCGCCGCCGGCCACGCTCCCCTCCAACTGCCCCGTCCTCTCTCATCCCTCGAGCCAGCCCCGTCCCCCATCCCCGTCGAGCCGACCCCGTCCTCTCTCCTCCATCGAGCTGGCCCCGTCCCCCATCCCCGCCATGGAAGCCGCCGCGGCCTCCTACCTCGCGGCGCCGCCTGTTCCCCAGCGCCCCACGCCGGAGGCCTTGCACCGCCGCCCGTTCTCCAGGGCCCCATGCCGGAGGCCTCGCGCCGCCGCCCGTTCCCCAGCGCCCCACGCCGGAGGCCTCGTGCGACCTCCTCCCTCCAGTGCCTCCTCTCTCCGGCGAGCAGCACGGCGCAGACTGCGTGAACAGCGCAGGCGGCACGACGGCTTCCTCACTCCGGCGAGCAGCGTGGCTTTCTCACTCCGGCGAGCAGGGCGAGTGGCGTGGGTTCCTCCCTCCATCGCCTTCTCACACCGACGAGCAGCGCGGGCGGCGCAGCGCGGGCCGGTGAGCAGCGCGGCCTCCTCACTCCTGTGAGCAGCGGGGCCGCGCGGTGCGGGCTCCTCCCTCCGTTGCCTCCTCACTCCGGCAAGCAGCGCGAGCGCAGCCTCCTCCTTCCGGTGCCTCCTCACTCCGGCGTGGCCTCCCTCCGCCAGCGGGGCTTTTCTCCGGTGAGGTCGGGCGCGTCCAACATCTCTTCTCCGGTGAGGTCGGCATGGTGAGCAGCTTGGCTGTTGGGCGCGTGCGGGCGGCAAGAATCTCTGCTCCGGCGAGCTTTGTACGATATGATGTGGACGTGCGGTGACGAGACTGTTGATCTATTTTTTTAAATAAAAACGAATGGTTTGCCGTCTGTGATGTTTCTGCCTAACGACAAAGAAGTAATCTGGCTCACGGCAAAACACTGACGCCGTCCGTTAGGGCCGTTAGTCCGTTAGGTTCCTTTTCTTTGCCGTCTGGACGGTCTAGTTGAGGGCAAACAGTATAGACTAACGGCAAATTCTTTGCCGTCATGCAGAAAAAATAGCAGACGGCAAAATATTCTTTGCCGATTTATCTTTGCCGTCTAACTTTGCCGTCTACTTCCTGATGGCAAACTCTTTGCCGTCTGGATTTACGTCTTTGCCATCTGTAATCCACAGGGGGCAAATTAACTATTTCCTGTAGTGCTAGATCGGGTCCGGATTCGGATTCAAATATGCCCACCCACCCAGATTTATCATATCTTTCCCATATCAGACAAGAGCCCCAAGAAACTGTACATCACTACTGGGCCAGATTCCTCCTTGTGATAAACAGGGTCAAGGACTGTCGCGAAGCAGATGCAATCTCCCTCTTTTGCAAAAATTGCATGGACAAAGGGATTCTCAATGATATAAGCCGCCGCAACATAGTACACTTTGCTGACTTATCGGCCATAGTGCAGAAGTACTGCGCGATGGAAAGCGCCTGGAAAACTCAAACAAGTTTCTGGGACAGTCCGGCTCTGGCAAAATCTCCTGTCCGAACTAAAAGGGTAAACTCTCGGAAGTCACCTAATTCAAGTACCAAAAAAATAAAGCCCGCCGCAAGGTGAGGAACTGTATTCGAAGAATGGCTAAACGGGTCATGCAAGATTCATAGCACACCGGATACTACGCCAACGCATAGCCTTAGAGCATGTTGGATACTCCGGCAGGTGGCAAAGAGCGGCGAAGATCTCCTCATAAAACATCCCGTCGGAGACAACAACATTGTATTTACAGTCTTTGAGACTTTCGCCTCAAATAATCGGCGAAAGCGAGCTCAGCGCAGCCTCGCAGAAGTTTGCCATGTGGCAACAATAAACCCATGGAACGACGCGGCTATAACCTATAATGCCAGCGACGAACCCCAATTCCGAAAAGACCGAGCACCAGCCACTTTGGTCCTTCGCCCAATCATGGATGGCTTCAGGCTTACTAAAGTGCTCATGGACGGCGGAAGCGACTAAACCTCATCTATGAGGAAACCCTCAACAATATGGAAATTGACAAGAGCCCCATTGAACGAAGCAGCACTACCTTCAGGGGAATCATCCCTAGTCGAGAGGCACAATGCGCGGGAAAAATCACACTGGATGTGGTATTCGGCACGCCGGAGAATTACAGGTCCGAAGAAATTACATTCCAAGTAGCCTCGTTCAGCAGTGGATACCACGCCCTCTTAGGGCGGGACGCATTCACAAGTTTTCAGGCTATATCCAATTATGGGTACATGAAGCTCAAAATGCCCGGGCCCAATGGAATCATTACTCTATCTAGTGATCCGGACGTCGCACTCCACGCCAAAAATAAAACTGCCGCCCTCGCCCTGGAGGCATTTTGAGAAGCCCTCGCGGACGAAGAGCTGACAACACTACGAGCAACAGTGGATAGAGACGACGTGATACTCGACAAGCGACCTAAATCCACCTCCTTCAAGCCAGCGGACGAGATAGTCAAATTCCAGGTCCACCCAATGGACCCCTTAAAGACAGCTTCCATAGGGACACAGCTGACCCCACAATAGACGCCGCACTGCGAGGCTTCCTGCGTGAAAATTGGGATATTTTCGCCTGGCATCCTTCAGACATGCCGGGCATCCCACGCAGGCTAGCCGAACACAGCCTTAATATACTAAAAGGATACAAGCCAGTCAAGCAGACTCTTAGGTGCTTCTCAGAGCCTAAGCGGCAAGCCATGGGAGAAGAGCTAGCCAAGCTACTCGAAGTCGGATTCATCAGAGACATCAAACATCCGGGTTGGATAGCAAACCTGGTAATGGTACCAAAAAAGGACAAATCCTGGCGCTTATGTGTCGATTTCAAAGACCTCAATAAAGCTTGCCCTAAGGATCCCTTCCCCCTTCCCCACATTGATCAGATAATCGATGCCACCACAGGACACGATTTATTGTGTTTCCTCGAAGCATACTCCGGATACCATCAAATAAAGATGGCGGAGTCCGACCAGGCTGCAACAGCCTTCATCACCCCGTAGGGCCCCTTCTGTTTCAACACCATGCCCTTCGGGCTAAAAAACGCTGGCGCAACCTATCAACGCATGATTCAGACATGCCTAGAAAAACAAATCGGCAAGACAGTAGAGGCCTATGTAGACAACATGTTCATCAAAACAATACACGTTGAAACCTTAATAGATGGCTTCAGGCTTACGTTCGATAATCTCCGAACATACGACATCAAGCTCAACCCGGAGAAGTGTGTCTTCGGAGTAGCCTCCGGAAAATTGCTCGGCTTCATCGTTTCTAATAGAGGAATTGAAGCCAATCCAGAAAAAATCCAAGCTCTTACACAGTTGGCTATCCCAACAGACCTCAAGCAGATCCAGAAACTAACTGGATGTGTGGCTGCCTTAAGCCGCTTTATCTCCCGCTTAGGAGAAAAGGAACTACCTTTGTATCGCCTTCTTCGACGCACCGAACACTTCGAGTGGACGGATGCGGCCACAGCCGGACTGGAAGAAGTAAAGGTACTCTTGGCCACTAACCCAGTCCTTACCGCGCCAAATATTGGCGGAACCATGCTATTATACATAGCCGCAACAAACCAAGCTGGGAGCGCAGTGCTCGTCGTTGAACGAGAGGCAGACAGACACAAGTTCCCACTCCAAAAGCCAATATATTACATGTCCACTATCCTCACTCCATGTAAATCTCAGTATCCGCACTATCAACAGATAGCATATGCGGTCTTCATGGCATCCCGGAAACTACGACACTACTTTCAAGAGTGTTCGATCATTGTGGCCTCCGATGTTCCACTCAATGACGTGATAAATAACCGCGACGCAACCGGACGAATTGCTAAATGGGCTATTGAGCTCCTTCCGTTCGACATAACATAGAAACCACGGCGGGCCATTAAGTCGCAAGTACTGGGTGACTTCTTCGCCGAATGGACAGAGGCCGAAGTCCCTAAAGAGTATAACGCGTACTCAAACTGGATCATGCATTTCGACGAATCCAAAATGCAGGCCGGATTGGGAGCAGGTGTTGTCCTGACATCCCGCACCGGAGACACGGTGCAGTACGTCCTCCAAATACTATTCACAGACTCCAACAATGCAGCCGAATACGAGGCTCGGTTGCATGGTCTTCGGATGGCAGTCTCCGTGGGCATTCAACGCCTTGAATTGTGCGGGGACTCGAACCTCGCAATATCTCAGATAAATGGAGACTTTGACGCCAAGGACCTGAAAATGGCGGCTTATCGCAATGCCGTCCTCAAAATGTCAGCTCGGTTCGAGGGGCTCGAATTCCACCATGTGGTCAGAGAAAATAACCAAGCGGCCGATATCCTCGCCCGCATCAACGCTAAACGCGACCCCGTCCCACCTAATATCTTCCTGGAAAGGTTGTTCAAGCCGTCCGTGGCATGGGAAGGGGAGTCCGGCACTATGAAGCCGGCGTCGAACACAACCCCAGATTCTGAACCTTCTGACATAATCGGAGGTTCTGCCACCGAAACAACACCTTCGGCCCACGAAATAATGGTTGTCATCGCCCCGTGGACCGAGACCTTCTTGGCCTACCTTAATAGGCAGGAGCTCCCCGACGACCAAAATGAGGCACGATGTATCGTGGGACGCTCTAAAGCGTACAAAGTCCATGAAGGAGAGCTCTACAAGAAGAGCGCCAACGGAGTGCTCCAACGATGCATCTCCGAAGAGGAAGGGAGGCAGCTCTTAGCCGAAATCCATTCCGGACTAGGCGGGCACCACGTGGCAGCCCGAGCTCTCGTAAGCAAGGCCTTTCGGACATGATTCTACTGGCCGACAGCCCGGGCAGACGCACAGGACCTTGTCCAACATTGCGTTGGTTGCCAACTATTTGCTAATCAGAGCCATATGCCCCCTACCGCCCTCCAAACAATCCCCATAACTTGGCCCTTCACGGTCTGGGGGCTGGATATGGTGGGACCCCTTAAAGGGGGAAAACGTAAGAAAAAAATACCTATTCGTCATGGTGGACAGGTTCACCAAATGGATAGAAGCCAAACCAGTTAAGACGGCCGAATCCGGACTAGTGATAGACTTCATATCAGAGGTTGTACACCGTTACGGTGTCCCCCACGGTATCATTACTGACAATGGCTAGAATTTTACAGCCGAGGAGGTGAAAGCCTGGTGTGGCAAAATGGGCATTAAGCTTGACTACGCCTCTGTCTATCACACCCAAACAAACGGTCAGGTCGAACATGCAAATGGTCTTATCATGAGCGGCATCAAACCCAGACTAGTGCGATCCTTGAAGGAATCAGACACGCATTGGGTCGAGGAGCCCGACTCCGTACTCTGGGGGCTGCGGACCACGCCGAATCGCACCACCGGATACACACCATTTTTTATGGTATACGGCACAGAAGCAGTGTTGCCCTGCGATATAATTCATGACTCACCTCGCGTGCGCATGTATGAAGAGAAGGAAGCCGAGTTAGACCGGTAGGACAACTTACATGCTTTGGAGGAGAAGCGTGATGTAGCTAAAGCCCAATCCGCATTCTATCAGCAACAGGCTCGAAGGTATCAAAGAAGAGAAGTACGGCCCAAAGCTTCCAACATTGGCGAATTCGTTCTACGCCTACCTGAGAAGAAGAAGGACAAGCTCAAACCCAAGTGGGAGGGTCCCTTCATCATTGATAAAGTTCTCACCGGAGGAGCGTACCGTTTGCGCAGTGCATCTGACAACAGACTCGAGCCGAATCCATGGAACGCGGCCAGACTCCAGAGATTCTACGCCTAGCGCCGCACCCAGTGTTTGTCTCGTTAACTCCACCCCTTCAATTATGTTCTCTCCCCTCCTTTCTCGGCCATTTTTCCTTTTTTTACAGCCTTCAAACTGTACGGATGCCCTGAGCATGCCGGCCGCATTGTGCGTGCACACTATACCTGGGGGCTTCCTATTCGGAAGCTAAATATAACCACTTTAATGGCTTCTTGCCAGCCACATATGCATTTTTGTCTCCATATGTGCCTTTTCTTCGACATTATATGCATCGATATGACTTAAGTTTTGGCCATGCTGTGTTTCCTGGCTCTTGTATTTATGCCCTACATTCCCGTTAATTCGGCTAGGGTATAAGGGGAGCACCTCTGCGATTGTTACTGCTGGTTGAGCCGGATGTGTACCTCAGACTGGGTGAAGCCGAAAGCTAGCATTCTTAAGGGAATATTCGGTTAGTGAACAAAAGATGTCCTTGTTCATAACAACGAAAATACCCAGATGTTTTGTTTCCCGCGCTTCTGTTCGCAGTTCGGACATGCACATTGATGCATGCGCACCCAGAGAAGGGAACCCCTAACGGAACTATTCTCTCTGGAAGATGTTTCTTACTGTCCATGTAATATAACATAACTAGTTGGGTACTTGTCTGTTCAAGCACTTATGACCCCTACGCCTGGTTCCACGCATACCCCGGTTTTTTCATAACTATGCGGGTATTCGGATACACCCCGGACTGTCGGATCCGGTGACTGAAGCGAAAAGGTCCGCCATGACAAATAATTTTTAATCCGGCTAGGGAGTACATGAGCTCATTCAAATTACATAGTTATATAGACTGGTTGTACTCTTCCTCTATACCATCCACCAGCTTGTCCAGCTTAAAATCCTGTTGGGAATACTTTGCAGCTAACGCTACTTGATCATAAACCAAACTAACGGGTATCTCTTGTCCATCTGACCCAATCGGTCCGACTACGGCCATATAATTCGGGTCAGCCTTGGCGTATCGCGTCTTCACCATGGCCCAAGCTTCCCTCGCACCTTGCCGGCAAGCTGATAACTTCCATAATCAGAAGCACTGCCGTGCTCCTTTGAGCATCTCTGCAAGCTCGCTCATGCCTCCTGGCAGGGAAGCAGTCGGCCATAAAGCATGGGTAATACCCTGCATCACCTGCCGAGCTCATTCGTGCAGTTGTGAAAGCTCTTGCAGCATATCGCTTGCGGAGCCGGACATCTCCTCTTCAGGGCATCCAGTCAACATACCTGCAGACATAACTCTGTCAATACGCCTCCTCACCGAACTATGCCACAGTTCGCTCAAGCACTTACTATAGATGCCGCGTCGAAGCCTCCGGTTCTCCTTCACGGAATCCGCGAGCTGAGCCTGAACATCTTTCAGTTCGACGCTCAGTTGGAGATTAGCATCTTGCAGCTTATTCTTCTCCTCAATAGACTTCGTCAGCACGCGTTCGCCCGCCTTCAGCTGACTTCGCAGATGTCGCTCATCATCTCCTACAATCTCCGGATTTCCCTCGGGATTGCCTACCGAACATTTCGTCAGATTTTTAAACTATGCCGAACACACAAACTGATAGAAGAAATTCTTACCAGAAGAAGTTCTTTCGGATCCCTCTTGTTCTGCTACATTACCCTTCATGTGGGCCTTACACTCCTCCAGCTCCTGAGACAACTGGGCATTCTTCTCTACAAGAACCTATGCATTTAATGATCCTTAAATCAGTTGTGCCAACTGTTTCAAGTCTCAGGGTCTACTACTATACATACTTGTTAAATTTTCTTACCCGTGTATCCTTCACATATTGGTCCATTGCTCTGGCAAGTCCATCTTGAGCAGCGCGGATATAGGCATGTCCGGAATTGAAGGCATTGAACGCCTCTTCAGAAAAAAATACCACCATAGAATACGGCCCGCCGGAGCCGGTGATTCATGGCGCTCTCCACCTCCGAATTGGTGGCGGAAATCATATCCGTATCCTCCGCATGAGGACAGTTTGGCACTGTCCCCATGTCTGCCTCTGCCCGTGAATCCGGTCCAGGAATCCGGCTGCTGGAGGCATGGCCGGTAGGGTTCCCGGGTACAGTTCGGCGTTTCCTGTCAGGACGTAATTAAAGCCGTCTCGCCTCGACAAAAAGATCAAATGAACCACGGGGAAAGTTTGACGAATACCTCTGTGCCTGCGTGTCGCTCCTGACCGCCTTCCTTTTAAGCCTACCTTGTCTAGGTGCCTCTTACTGAGAAGGCCCCGGGTTCTGCGTGACTTCCTGCCCGCCGTTTCTATAAAAATACGGCATGTGAGCTTAAGGTACGGCAAAACGAAGGAATTCTTTCGGAAGTTTGGAACTCCTAGGTTACTTACGTGTGACACGGGAAGCAGTCCGGGATAATCCGCGATGATGGCCACTAAGGAGCCGTCACTGCTCGCCTGATGGAAAGTCCCGTCGACGAATTCCACGGATATGTCCGGATCTTCTTCAAGTTCGGGGTCAAGAGCCCGGCCAGGATCCTCTGGCTGCGGGGAGGGGTTGTTGAACCCTTTCACGGCCCTCCTTAGCTCCTGTTTTGAAACGGCAAGATAAATAATTACGGCAAAGAAGGTGGGAATGAATAGAGTCGAATAACAAATAACAACTTACCCAGGTTTGGGGGTTGTACATGGAAAATCCGTCCCGCGGTTTAATGCGGAGGAACTCCTCTTCTTTTCCCTTGTACAATTCGGATAGTATCCTTGCCAAAGATGTGGCGGAATCTGGACCTTTGCGGCCGCAGCGAGAGGCATCGTCTTCTCCATTGAAGTGCCACATGGGTTTTCCCCTATATTGAAGTGGCTGCACTCCCCTTATAATACATATTGACATGACTTCAATTATTGTCAATCCTGATTTAGCTAGTGTTTGAATCCGGCTCATCAGATAGAAGACTTCCCTGTTTTCCTCCTCCTGGGGCTCCGAGGGCGCCAGCTTTGGCGTTTCTTCAGCGGAGTATTAGTGAACTCAGGAAGGCCCGTCCGGACTGGGTCCGGAAGGGGAACGTCGTCAACATAAAACCACTCCGAGGGCCAGTCTTCGGACGCCTTCTTTGGAGTACCGGACAGGTATCCTGTCTGGGCGATGCGCCATATTTCGGCTCCGCCCATTTGATATATAGATCCCCCCTGGTTGCGTGGGACGAGGCAAAATAACCTCTTCCATAGCTCGAAGTGAGCTTTGCAGCCTAGGAACAGCTCGCAGAGGGCAACGTAGCACGCAATATGCAGTACGGAGGCAAGGGTAAGATTATGCAACTGGAGACCATAAAACTCCAGGAGCCCACGGAGGAATGGGTGGATTGGAAACCCGACGCCTCTTAGCAGATATGGGACAAGGCATACCCGCTCCCCCAAAGAAGGGTTGGGGAATCTCGCCGCTTGCTCCCCGCCATTATAGGTGGCTAGTCCGGATCGGACGGGGACCATGTATGCGGGCGGAAGGAACCCTTTATTTTGCAACTCTATTAGGCGGCTGTGAGGGATGGAACACTTTTCCCAATCCCCTGGCTTCGAGCTGGGGAGGCGGCGGGCAGGGCTGCGCGACCGATCATGGTGGAATGGCCTCTCTTGGACACGCTCTACGAAATGCTTGCCTGGGGGGAGATGGTGTGATTTGGATCTGGATATCCCCGTCTCCTCAAATAGACGGTTCATCTACGGGATTAGGGTGTCAAATGCAAAAATGCCCCCGCCCCTCGCCTTCGATCGACACGTGGAGGTTGCCATTATTGAAGCACATGAGCCGAGGAGTACAAACTTACTGGGAGGCTGGACACTATTCGTCACGATGGGTGCACCGGATTTGGAGAAGAACCCGCCTTGCAATGCCAAAGACAATCTGCGCGTCGGACTCATCGTCATTGAAGCCTGGTTCGGGGGCTACTGAGGGAGTCCTGGATAAGGGGGTATCCGGACAGCCGGACTATGTACATTGGCCGGACTATTGGACTATGTAGATACAAGATAGAAGACTTCGTCCCGTGTCCGGATGGGACTTTCCTTGGAGTGGAAGGCAAGCTTGGCGATTCGGGTGTAGATCTCCTCCTCTGTAAACCGACCCTGTGTAATCCTAGCCCCCTCCGGTGTCTATATAAAGCGGAGGGTTTAGTCCGTAGGATGATCATTATCATCAACAATCATACCATAGGCTATCTTCTAGGGTTTATCCTCTCTGATCTCGTGGTAGATCAACTCTTGTAATACTCATATCATCAAGATCAATCAAGCAGGAAGTAAGGTATTACCTCCATCGAGTGGGCCCGAACCTGGGTAAACATCATGTCCCCAGTCTCCTGTTACCATTAGCCTTAGACGCACAATTCGGGACCCCCTACCCGAGATCCGATGGTTTTGACACTAACAAGGAGGAAGACCAATCTCCTTGATACTTTTCAGCGATTTGATAAGAAGGTGAGAAGGATGTGGTTCGGGCAAAGGCCTCCTAGCCATGTTCAAGTCAAGAAGCAGTTTTGACAAATTGTGGAGGGAAAGGCAGGGGAGCTGAAGGTCATGTATGGGAGTGACATGGCCACTTAGTTTTATGGAAGTGGGCTTCCTCAGCTTGGTCATTTTGTTCTACCATAAGTGGATCCAGAGATGTGGCCCAAGTATTCCTCCATCCCATAGAGGCTGAGCTATTTTCTCAACCTGCATGGTTCGGTTCTTCGGACTGTACATGACAAAATTCCTAGTGTAATGGTCCCGTGGTTATACCAACAGATGTTGTTCTCCTCATTTTGCTGGCATATTGAGGAACATTGTTTTTATTCAATCAATTATTTACACTGGTAAGCAAATCCTAGCTGAATAGCATGTTGGATATGTGTTACCATTTTTATCTTTTCTATCACACTTTGTGTGTCACACATTTTTATTCTTACTTTTGTGTTATTGATTGTAGATTAGTAGGTCAATAATTTTATTATGTGAGGGTTGCAAGCGATTTTGTTACGTTATGCATTGATTTTTTGTTAAGTTTGTATTCACGTGGGGTTACTTTTACAGGGTTCCAATTTCCGCCGCTCCTGAATAGTGTTCCCACTATCCCGACGCCGCATCTGGCTCTCATCGAATTTCAGATATTTGTGAGTTGGCTGAAATAGACATCTAGCTAAATGTGTGTGATGCACCAAGATAGATGCTATCTCAACATGCCAAACTAAACATATTTCTTGCATACTACGTGTCAAAGATACAAAATTGTGTTGTAGATAAAATAATTTTGATCATATTTATCTAGTAAGTGACCAACTGCGGATAGTAAATGCCGGTTGAGTTTTTATTTTATTTTTCTATTAGTTATTTCTTTCTTTAGGACAAAAAATCGCTCATGTGCTTTTTTCACTTAACAGTTACTAATACGCCAAGAAGATCAACCATGCATTGGAAGAGACCACCCAAGAATAAGAGGCAACACAAGAGAAGGAAGAGCTCAACACAAGACATCTGGAACCTACTTGCCTGGCTCTCGGTGTCCTGTAGCATCTAGCCTAGCATCCATACATCCATGCAAATGTAGCTGCATGATGCACTCAAAGCTCATAATTAATGGCAACCACTCAATAGTGTACTTGAGTAGTCCCTCCCAAAAAGGTCCTGGAAATATGCAGCACAAGGATCTGATTACTTTTCATTATAGGTGCATCCACATGCGTGCTTTTATAGCAACCAATTTGTACGGTGCAAAGACCCAATGGGCTACCGCAATGATTGACTCCACCCGTACTCTTCTCGTAGGCACCAGATTTGTGCAACGTATCGAGCCGATGGGCATGAACGTCGATCTCCCCGAAGGACATACGCATTTTGGAGGCACTAATTTCGAGTCGCATAAACCATCTAGAGGCAGCGCATGGGGCGGTCCTCGAGCGGACAGAAATGAGGCGGTGATGCGGTGCTTGAATATGATGGTTAGTATGGCTGAGATTCGTATTACAGCTCGCAGAGACATCCTCGCAGCTAACCATCACATACTTCATTGAACATGTCTTTCATCTGCTTAGAAGCAAGTGCGAAAAATATTGAACACTACATTTTTGTTTCCATTACTGTGTCTGTGTACCTGCTCGTATTCGTGGGGCAAACGTGGTGGCAACTAGTAGCTATTTGAGCGGTCTAGTTAGAGGAGAATATGGATCGTCCTGAGCAACATGATCTTCAGTCGGCATGAAGAATAAATCTTAGAAATGTATTTACCATGTTTGATTTTTAGTTTACAACAATGCGCATTATCTAAGATTGTTCATTGTTCTATTTATTTCATGTTTCTTGGTGAGATTTTGTTATTTACACATGTTGAATTCACCTTACACCGGAATATGCCATTTATTTTTTAATGAAGAGTGGATGGGAATTGGATATTATTTACGCGGAGATTGGCCAACAGCTTATGTCAGATTATGATGCTATATATAATATTATTCATCACAAATCCTCAGTGGTGTGACACTAGTCAAAATACTAGTGGCGTGCCACTTGCACATGGTTCTGGTATATCATTATGAAGCCCCATGTGCGGATTCATAATTTTACACCTCCGATATCACAGACTCACAATTTAATCCCTTTTTGTTCGATAAAAATTTATTTTTATAAACCGGTGCAAAATTATGTCAAAATAAGTCAGAAGTTTGCCTGCAGTCTTCCTATAGTATTCCAACGCCCCACATGAAATTTCCTCCAATTCCGCATTCATTTCAAATAATAGTCGGTTAAATAATGAAGCTAATTTCACAAATACAGCTGTCATGGGCCTTTTCCCTCTCTTCTAAACCACAAGGCAGCCCCCTAGACAATCAAGACCTTCCTAGATTAGCCCAGGACAGCCCCAAAATCCCTACCTTATTTGGACAGGTCCACCTACCAATTGGGGTTTTCTAACCCTACCCGTCACCCCCATCAACATCTCTCTCTCTCTCTCTCTCTCTCTCTCTCTCGGTCTAGCCAACACTAATCTCATGACTTAAGTACCGTATGACTCATCCTACATTCTTTTTAGGCATGGTCCATGATCAAATTTTGGCACACCTCTACATAGTTTAACGTAACTTCAACCATCTTGGGGAAGCATCCTCTTTATGTTCCAAGCCAATATACCTGCACCGTGCCAAAAACTCATTTATTTTGAATTTTCTGGTGTAGCCCTTGATGTTTCCCGCCATGCTAGACATGTCATTTGGAGAACTCGTCATGAAGCTATGTGTCCTCGATGTCTCAATCAACGGTGCTTCTGATCCTTGCAACACATTGTCGGGCTAGGAAAAAAGTGGGTTTCTTTGCATTGGTGATTTAGTTCTATGGACTGTACAAGATAAAATTCCTGGTGTAGTGGTCCTGTGGCTCTACCTAGGGATGTTGTTCTCGTCATCTTGCTAGCATGCTAAGGAACAATGTTTTTATTCCATCAATTATTTACATTGGTAAGTAAATCCTGCCTGAATAGCATGTTGGATACATGTTATCTTTTTTTTATCTTTGCTTTCACAATTTGTGTATCGCATATTTTTATTCTAGCTATTGTCTTATTGATTGTTGATTAGTATGACAATAATTTTCTTTTTGTTTATATGAGGGGTGCAAGAAATTTTGTTATGTTCTGCATTCATTTTTTGTTAACTTTTGGGCCTAGGGTAGTTCATCTTGAAGTGGCTATCTGACATGTGTTTCAGGGGCGAGCCTAAATTTAGGTATGGTACCTGTTGCTGAAGCAAATGCTTTTGAGCAGGCATTTTATGCAAATATTCATATTTATATGTGAGGTTCATTCATACGTGATATTGAGTAGTATGCAAAATTAATTGCATCTAGAGGAACACATTGGCTTCTATTCTTCTAAATCTCCAGAAACATTTGAACTTTTTAATGTGAGATGGGATGTGAAGTTATTCTCTTGTTACTACTTGTAGCAACTATAATTGTACTCTGAGCTACGGCGGAATTACATATCTTTTCAGATTTGATACTCGGAAGATTGAGTGGTTTCTAGGATTTGATTCAGACACACACAATTTAACATGGAAGTGAAACTGATAATAGTTATATATATACTTCCTCCGTAAAAAATATAAGAAGTTTTAAATCACATCACAAAGTAATGATCTAAAATATCTTATATTTTTTTTACAGAGGGAGTACTTTCTACTTTTCTATTACTATGTACTTGGGGAATACTTCCATTTTCCTTACATGATTTCGTAGTTTGTTTGTCTTGCATATCTGGTTGCTTGGAACAATGGTTGTGCGTTTATAACCTGTATGCTGATTAGCTTGTGTGTAAAATAACAAAAGGGTTGAGATATAGTTACTTTTTTTGTTATTTTTTAAATGAACCAAAATTCTCCTTCGCAAAACTTTATGTTTAGTTAATACTATTCTGATTCGGTTATGTGTAACTTGAGTATTTTATGCACAACTTAACCTACATTGTGTGGTCGGGCATCATGGGCGAGGTACGAAGGGAGTGGTCTTTTACTATTGTCATTTATGCAGCCTTGCATCATCGACCATTTCACCTACCAGTCACCATAGTCATGCTCCATGGCACCAATCAGGGTCAATTGCTTCTCCTCGTAGTTTCTTGCACGTTCACAATGGGCGATGGTTATACAGTTTGTGGCTAGCCCGATCTGGGTTGCTTCTGGTCCTCCCAATGATTCCTCGGTGGTAGGAGCATCAAGATCAAGCCGAGAACACAGTGTCTGCCAAAAGCTCGTTATTTTTGAAGTTTCTTGTCCAGCCCTTCACCATGTCGAATTTGTCCGAGCAATCGTTTGAAGAGTTCCTCGATTTCTTAATCAACGTGCCTTCCAATATTGCCAATATTTTTTCGGGCTAGGAAAACTAAGTGGTAATAACATTTTTAATAAAAATTGTAGGTACAAACATTTAACACACTAAAAAGGGTACATACACATAATAGGCTCGATAATAAGATTGTAAGTACACATAAAAGGGAGTTGCAAGCCATCTGAAATAGTAATGTTACAAAACAAAAGTACATCCCACAGTTATGATTTTTATTGAGTATTGTCATGCCGTCTATTCTTTTGATATGAATAAATGAACATGGCACGATGATTCAATAATATCCGTGCATACGTTTTAATCTGAAACCTCACTTCCGAAATTATTTAATACCGATAACTTTCTGTCTATAAAGCTTTTAGCTTATGTTCTCCCGCAAACATGAAAAAACATGAAAATTATTTATGGCCAGTAGTTCTATTGTTCTCACGACATTTTTGCCATGTGCAAAGATCATATGGCTAATGATATTTTCATGTTTCCTTCTGTAGCCTTATGGACGAAATGCAATTGCACTGAGGAAATGGGACATCATGAAGACCCACCAAGCATGGAAGGTATAAGAGAAAATCAGGTCAGGTCAAGCAACCACTTTTCCACCTAGCACCAGAGCGCAAGCTTATCTGAGGCCATCCTATTAGCATCCCACACCTTTCAGGTTTGACGCACTGAGCTTTGTTCTTCTGGCCATGAGTGTCTCCTTTGCCAGAGATCCCACGTTGACAAGCTCTCCACCAAACGTACTATGACCGTGTGTAGCAAAAATGGTGTTGGCCATTAGCTTCTTCTTGCCACACCATAGTGTATGGTGCAAGCGTCATGGCCGAGGCACTATGCCGTTGAAAGGAATCATGTTTTACCGTCATCGTTCGTGCAGCCTCAGAGCATCGACCATTTCAACTATGAGTCATTGCAGCCATGTTCCGTGGAACCAATCAGGGTCAGTCTCTTGTTTGTGCCATTTCTGAGTCACTCAAAATGGGTGTTGGTTGTACAGATCCTCACGTGCCCTACATTCTTTTCTTCTGATCCTCACAATGGTTCCTCGGTACTATGAGCATCGGGATCAAGCCTAGATTAAAGTGTCGGCCTGGTCAACAGTGCAACCCCTAGTCATAAGGATGTGTCTGCATACGAGTGGGCATTAGTTTTTTCCATGGGACAGAGCTAATTGGTTGCGATATGAAGCTTGCATTTCTCATGGGCAACAGATCTGTGTCAAGCGGAGAGGTGATCTTCCGTCATGGAGAGTTTTTGTTTCTCAAAGCTATCAACAACAACCTGAATGTATTGCCCTATATAAATGTATCGCTCTATGAGAAAATGATGTCATTAATGAAGTTGCAGCTAAATTATGTTGAATAAGCTTATTTAAAAAGTCAGGTTGATACAAAGCATACAATGTTTTCTCTAATTTGTGGAAGTGGGTGTTAATTTGTTTTATGTTCTATTTTGAGCCCCTATGTGTCTGTTCTCAATCCAGACAAATTGGTATTGCTCCCTTTTCTTATTATAATTGGTCTATAGAAATAACATACAGTGATCCAAACTACATTTCTATGGCGTGAAACACAAGTGAAGAAGGAAAATATGCCTCATATTTTTCTTCTTATTATCATGAAAAATGTATAAAACAATATAGGTTGATTAATTAAATATCCCAAAACAGTGCATATGGAACAAAATTATACGGAATACTAAAGAAATCATATATCATGTCATGTATTGTTCTAATCGTGGTTGTCGTGTGGTATTCTATAGGAAATACTTGTGATTCATGAAATGTGTTATCTTCTGGAAAGTTGGGTGGAGACTATTTCTCGGCCATGTACATTGAAATCTAGGCAAGTGGAGGTCAATCATTAGCGAAAGTTTGCACCATTGGCCACCACTGAATCTTGAATTGCAGCTAACTACACTCAAATAACATGGGAAAATGTTGATTGCCAAGTTTTGGATAAGGCCAATTGGTTGACGTCGAGTCGGAAACATTGGTTTTTCAGCTAGATGAATATGAGTTAGATGAGGAGGATCCACTGCATAAACTAGATGTTTAGGGTATGTTTCTCCGAACAAAATTATACATGTTTCTATCGCGTGCATGGTTTATGAAAATAAAACTCAATTTGAACTGAATTATGTGCTCGGAGTTTAATGCGTTTCATTTAGTGCATGATAAAGATTTTCCTGAGAAGTTGTAATTGGATAAAACTGACGGTGCGGAGAAGCATGCGCCTGCCTCTAGTGGAATATATTAATCCCTGTCATGTATAGGCAAAGGAACAAACATAGCATTCTTTTTTTACATATATAATTTCCCCTTGTTCCTATCACCATCACCTATAACCATCATTGTCGGAAAAGCTAATTATATAGTATGCGAAAACTATAGTCCCTCTTACTGAACCATGCATACTAGTTCTAGGATTTCAACAAAAAAGGAACATCATTCTCAAGAGAAGGAAAAAAAGACCTAACAAGGTTGTTCATGGTGGATGTGCTTCGTGTTGGAAATATGCCCTAGAGGCAATAATAAAATGGTTATTATTGTATTTCCTTGTTCTTAATAATTGTCTATTGTTCATGCTATAGTTGTATTAACTGGAAACCGTAATACATGTGCGAATACATAGACCACAACATGTCCCTAGTGAGCCTCTAGTTCACTAGCTCGTTGATCAATAGATGGTTATGGTTTCCTAACCATGGACATTAGATGTCATTGATAAGGGGATCACATCATTAGGAGAATGATGTGATGGACAAGGCCCAATCCTAAGCATAGCACAAGATCGTGTAGTTCATTTGCTAAAAGCTTTTCTAATGTTAAGTATCATTTCCTTAGACCATGAGATTTTGCATCTCCCGGATACCGTAGGAATGCTTTGGGTGTGCCAAATGTCACAACGTCACTGGGTGGCTATAAAGGTGCACCACGAGTATCTCCGAAAGTGTCTGTTGGGTTGGCACGAATCGAGACTGGGATTTGTCACTCCGTGTGATGGAGAGGTATCTCTGGGCCCACTTGGTAATGCATCATCATAATGAGCTCAATGGGACTAAGTAGTTAGTCACGGGATCATGCATTACGGAACGAGTAAATTGACTTGCCGGTAACGAGATTGAACGAGGTATTGGGATACTGACGATTGAAACTCGGGCAAGTAACGTACCGATTGACAAAGGGAATTGTATACGGGATTGCTTGAATCCTTGACATCGTGGTTCATCCGATGAGATCATCATGGAACATGTGGGAGCCAACATGGGTATCCAGATCCTGCTGTTTGTTATTGGCCAGAGAGTTGTCTCGGTCATGTCTGCATTGTTCCCGAACCCGTAGGGTCTACACACTTAAGGTTCGGTGACGCTAGCGTTGTTATGGGAAATAGTATGTGGTTACCGAAGGTAGTTTGGATTCCCGGATGTGATCCCGGACGTCATAGGAGTTCCGGAATGGTCCGGCGGTGAAGATCAATATATTGGACGAAGGGTATTGGAGTCCAGAAGTGTTCCGGGGGTACCACGCTATGGCCAGCATGACCGAAAGGTGTTTCCGGAGCCCCGGCAAGTGTTGGAAGGCCTCATGGGCCAAAGGGGAAGGGGAAAACCAGCCCACTAAGGGGTGGTGCGCCCCCCACACCCTTTCCCACGTTATTTGGGGAGGTGGGGCGCCTCCACCTGGCTTGGGAGGCAATCCTCGACCTGCTTCGCTTGGGGGGCAAGTCTCCCTAGGATTTTCCTTAGGGAGATCCAATCTGCTTGGCCGCCGCCCCTAGGGGAAACCCTAGGGCGCCTCCCCCTCTCCCCTTGCCCCTATATATAGTGGAGGGTGGGAGGGCAGCCGCACCTCTTCCTTGGTGCAGCACCTCCCTCCTCCAACACCTCCTCCTCCTCCGTATTGCTTGGCGAAGTCCCGCAGGAATACCACGAGCTCCATCACCTCCACACCGTCGTGCTATCGGAGTTCTCCCTCAACTTCTCCTCTCCCTTGCTTGATCAAGAAGGAGGACACGTCCCCGGGCTATACGTGTGTTGAACGCGGAGGCGCCGTTGTTCGGTGCTTAGATCGGAATCAACCGCGATCTGGATCGCTACGAGTACAACTCCTTCATCCGCGTTCTTGTAACGCTTCCGCTTAGCAATCTTCAAAGGTATGAAGATGCTCATCCTCTCCCTCTCTTGTTGCTAGAATCTCCATAATTGATCTTGGTGATGCTTAGAAAACTTTGAATTTCTAATATGTTCCCCAATAGTGGCATCATGATCTAGGTCTATTGCGTAGATTCTATGCACGAGTGGAACACAAGTTGTTGTGGGCGTTGATTGTGTTTAATATGCTTACAGTTACTAGTCCTATCTTGTTTTGACGGTATTGTGGGATGAAGCGGCCCGGACCGACCTTACACGTACACTTACGTGAGACAGGTTCCACCAACTGACATGCACTTATTGCATAAAGGTGGCTAGTGGGTGCCAGTCTCTCCCACTTTAGTCGGATAGGATTCGATGAAAAGGGTCCTTATGAAGGGTAAATAGCAATTGGCATATCACGTTGTGGCTTTTGCGCAGGTAAGAAACGTTCTTGCTAGAAACCCATAGCAGCCACGTAAAACATGCAAACAACAATTAGAGGACGTCTAACTTGTTTTTGCAGGGTATTCTATGTGATGTGATATGGCCAAAAGAATGTGATGGATGATATGTGATGTATGAGATTGATCGTGTTCTAGTAATAGGAATCACGACTTGCATGTCGATGAGTATGACAACCGGCAGGAGCCATAGGAGTTGTCTTAATTTATTGTATGACCTACGTGTCATTGAACAATGCCATGTAATTACTTTACTTTATTGCTAACCGTTAGCCGTAGTAGTAGAAGTAATAGTTGGCGAGACAACTTCATGAAGACACGATCATGGAGATCATGATGATGGAGATCATGGTGTCATGCCGGTGATGAAGGTGATCATGTCGCGCCTCAAAGATGGAGATCAAAGGCGCAACATGATATTGGCCATATCATGTCACTTTATGATTTGCATGTGATGTTTGTCATGTTTACATCTTATTTGTTTAGAACGACGGTAGCATAAATAAGATGATCCCTCGCTAAAATTTCAAGAAAGTGTTCCCCCTAACTATGCACCGTTGCGAAAGTTCGTTGTTTCAAAGCACCACGTGATGGTCGGGTGTGATAGATTCTAACGTTCACATACAATGGGTGTAAGCCAGATTTACACATGCAAAACACTTAGGTTGACTTCACGAGCCTAGCATGTACAGACATGGCCTCGGAACCCATGAGACCGATAGGTCGAACAAGAGTCGTATAGTAGATACGATCAACATGAAGATGTTCACCGATGATGACTAGTCCGTCTCACGTGATGATCGGACATGGCCTAATTGACTCGGATCATGTATCACTTAGATGAGTAGAGGGATGTCTATCTAAGTGGGAGTTCATTAGATGAACTTAATTATCCTGAACATAGTCAAAAGGTCTTTGCAAATTATGTCGTAGCTCGCGTTTCAGTTCTATTGTTTTAGATATGTTCCTAGAGAAAATTTAGTTGAAAGTTGATAGTAGGAATTATGCCGACTGGGTCCGTAAACTGAGGATTGTCCTCATTGCTACGCAGAAGGCTTATGTCCTTAATGCACTGCTCTGTGTGCTGAACGTCGAACGTCGTCTGTGGATGTTGCGAACATCTGACATACACGTTTTGATGACTACATGATAGTTCAGTAATGTTAAACGATTTAGAATTGAGGCACCGAAGACGTTTTTGAAACGTCGCGGAACATATGAGATGTTCCGAGGGCTGAAATTGGGATTTCAGGCTCATGCCCACATCAAGAGGTATAAGACCTCCGACGAGTTTCTTAGCCTACAAACTAAGGGAGAAAAGCTCAATCGTTGAGCTTGTACTCAGATTGTCTGGGTACAACAATCACTTGAATCGAGTGGGAGTTAATCCTCCAGATGAAATAGTGATGTTTCTCCAAAGTCACTGCCACCAAGCTACTAGAGCTTCGTGATGAACTATAACATGTCAAGGATAGATATAATGATCCTTGTGCTATTCGCGATGTTTGACACCGCGAAAGTAGAAATCAAGAAGGAGCATCAGTTGTTGATGGTTAGTGAAACCACTAGTTTGAAGAAGGGCAAGGGAAAGAAGGGATAGTTCATGAAATGGCAATTCAGTTGCTGCTCTAGTGAAGAAACCCAAGGTTGAACCCAAACCCGAGACTAAGTGCTTCTGTAATGAGGGGAACGGTCACTGAAGCAGAACTACCCTAGATACTTGGTAGATGAGAAGACTGGCAAGGTTGACAGAAGTATATTGGATATACATTATATTGATGTGTACTTTACTAGTACTCCTAGTAGCACCATGGTAATAGATACCGGTTCAGTTGCTAAGTGTTAGTAACTCGAAATAAAAGGCTACGGATTATGTCTATCATCGGGGTCAAACATCGCATGCTCAATCTACCATCGGGATCAGTGTTAAACCTAAATAATTGTTATTTAGTGTTTGCGTTGAGCATAGACATGATTGGATTATGTCTATCGCAATATAGTTATTCATTTAAGGAGAATAATGGTTACTCTGTTTATTTGAATAATACCTTCAATGGTCTTGCACCTAAAATGAATGGTTTATTGAATCTCGATCATAGCGATACACATGTTCATGCCAAAAGATATAAGATAGTAATGATAGTACCACCTACTTGTGGCACTGCCATTTGAGTCATATTGGTATAAAACGCATGAACAAGCTCCATGTTGATGGATCTTTGGACTCACTCGTTTTTTGAAAAGTTTGAGGCATGCGAACCGCGTCTATTGGTATGCACACATGAAGAAACTCCATGCAGATGGATCATTTGGACTCACTTGATTTTGAATCATTTGAGACATGCAAATCATACCACATGGGCAAGATGACTGAAAAGCCTTGTTTTCAGTAAGATGGAACAAGAAAGCAACTTGTTGGAAGTAATACATTTTGATGTGTGTAGTCCAATGAATGCTGAGGCACGCAGTGGATATCATTATGTTCTTACTTCACAGATGATTTGAGTAAATGCTAAGTATATTTACTTGATGAAACACAAGTCTGAATTATTGAAAGGTTCAAGCAATTTCAGAGTGAAGTTGAAGATCATCCTGGAAAGAGGATAAAATGTCTATGATATGATCATAGAGATGAACATCTGAGTTACGAGTTTCGTACACAATTAAGACCTTGTGGAAATTGTTTCATAACTAATACCGCCTGGAACACCATAGTGTGATGGTGTGTCCGAACATCATAAATGCACCCTATTGGATATGGTGCATACCATGATGTCTCTTATCAAATTACCACTATCGTTTGTGGCTTAGGCATTAGAGACAACCGCATTCACTTCAAATAGGGAACCACATAATTCCGTTGAGATGACAGCATATGAACTATGGTTTAAAGAAACCTAAGCTGTTGTTTCTTAAAAGTTTGGGGCTGTGACGCTTATGTGAAATGCTTTCAGCCAGATAAGCTCGAACCCAAAGCGGATAAATACATCTTCATAGGACACCCAAAAACAGTTGGATATACCTCCTATCTCAGATCCGGATTGTTTCTAGAATCGGGTCCTTTCTCCAGGAAAAGTTTCTCTCGAAAGAATTGAGTGGGAGGATGGTGGAGACTTGATGAGGTTATTGAACCATCACTTCAACCAGTGTGTAGCAGGGCACAGGAAGTTGTTCCTGTGGCACCTACACCAATTGAAGTGGAAGCTAATGATAGTGATCATGAAACTTCGGATGAAGTCACTACCAAACTTCGTAGGACGACAAGGACGCTTACCGCTTCAGAGTGGTACGGTAATCCTGTCTTGGAGGTCATGTTGCTAGACGACAATTAACCTACGAGCTATGGAGAACCGATGGTGGGCCCGGATTCCGACGAATGGCTCGAGGCCATGAAAATCCGAGAGAGGATCCATGTATGAAAACAAATATGGACTTTGGAAGAACTACTTGATGGTCGTAAGGCTGTTGGGTACAGATGGATTTTAAAAGGAAGACGGACAAGGATGGTAAGTATCACCATTAAGTAAGCTCGACTTGTCGTTAAGATGTTTTCTGACAAGTTCAAGGAGTTGACTGCGATGAGACTTTCCCACTCATAGCGATGCTAAGAGTCTGTTGGAATTATATTAGCAGTTACTGCATTATTTATGAAATCTTGCAGATAGGATGTCAAAACGTTGTTTCCTCGACAATTTTCTTGAGGAATGGTTGTATATGATAAAACCAGAAGGTTTTGTCAATCCTATAAGATGCTAACAAGTATGCAAAGCGCCAACAATCCTTCTAAGGACAGGAGTAAGCATCTCGGAGTTGGAATGTATGCTTTGATGAGATGATCAATGATTTTGGCTTTATACAAAGTTTATGAGAAACTTGTATTTCCAAAGAAGTCAATGGGAGCACTATAGAATTTCTGATGAGTATATGTTGTTGACATATTGTTGATCAGAAATGATGTAGAGTTTCTGGAAATCATATAGGGTTATTTGAAAAGTATTTTTCCATGGAAAACCTGGATTAAGCTACTTGAACATTGAGCATCAAGGTGTATAAGGATAGATCAAAAACGCTTAATAGTACTTTCAAATGAATACATACCTGGACAAGATGTTTAAGGAGTTCAAAATAGATCAGCAAAGAAGGAGTTCTTGGTTGCGTTATAAGGTGTGAGTATTGAGTAAGACTCAAGACCTAACCACAGCAAAAGAGAGAGAAAGGACGAAGGTCGTCCCCTATGCTTTAGACGTAGGCTCTACAGTATGCTATGCTGTGTACCGTGCCTAAAGTGTGCCTTGCCATGAGTCAGTCAAGGGGTACAAGAGTGATCCAGGAATGGATCACATGACAGCGGTCAAAAGTTATCCTTGGTAACTAGTGGACTAAGGAATTTTCTTGATTATGGAGGTGGTAAAAGAGTTCGTCGTAATGGGTTACGCCGATGCAAACTTTGACACTAATCCGGATTATTCTGAGTAGTTAACCGGATTCGTATAGTAGAACAGTTATGTGGAATAGCTCCAAATAGCTGCATCTACAAGATGACATAGAGATTTGTAAAGCACACACGGATCTGAAAGGTTCAGACCCATTGACTAATAACCTCTCTCACAAGCAAGAGATGATCAAACCCCATGGGTGTTAGATTCATTACAATCACATAGTGATGTGAACTAGATTATTGACTCTAGTGCAAGTGGGAGACTATTGGAAATTGGCCCTAGAGGCAATAATAAAATGGTTATTATTGTATTTCCTTGTTCATAATAATTGTCTATTGTTCATGCTATAATTGTATTAACTGGAAACCATAATACATGTGTGAATACATAGACCACAACATGTCCCTAGTGAGCCTCTAGTTGACTAGCTCGTTGATCAATAGATGGTGATGGTTTCCTAACCATGGACATTAGATGTCATTGATAACGGGACCACATCATTAGGAGAATGATGCGATGGACAAGACCCAATCCTAAGCATAGCACAAGATCGTGTAGTTCGTTTGCTAAAAGCTTTTCTAATGTCAAGTATCATTTCCTTAGACCATGAGATTGTGCAAATCCCGGATACCGTAGGAATGCTTTGGGTGTGCCAAACGTCACAACGTAACTGGGTGGCTATAAAGGTGCACTACGGGTATCTCCAAAAGTGTCTGTTGGGTTGGCACGAATCGAGACTGGGATTTGTCACTCCATGCGATGGAGAGGTATCTCTGGGCCCACTCGGTAATGCATCATCATAATGAGCTCAATGTGACTAAGTAGTTAGTCACGAGATCATGCATTACGGAACGAGTAAAGTGACTTGCCGGTAACAAGATTGAATGAGGTATTGGGATACCGACGATCGAATCTCGAGCAAGTAACGTACCGATTGACAAAGGGAATTGTATATGGGATTGCTTGAATCCTTGACATCGTGGTTCATCCGATGAGATCATCGTGGAACATGTGGGAGACAACATGGTTATCCAGATCCCGCTGTTGGTTATTGGCCAGAGAGCTGTCTCGGTCATGTCTGCATGGTTCCCGAACCCGTAGGGTCTACACACTTAAGGTTCGGTGACGCTAGAGTTGTTATGGGAAATAGTATGTGGTTACCGAAGGTAGTTCGGAGTCTCGGATATGATCCCGGACGTCACGAGGAGTTCTGGAATGGTCCTGCGGTGAAGATCGATATATTGGACGAAGGGTATTGGAGTCCGGAAGTGTTGTGGGGGTATCAGGCTATGGCCAGCATGACCGAAAGGCCTCATGGGCCAAAGGAGAAGGGGAAAACCAGCCCACTAAGGGGTGGTGCGCCCCCCACACCCTTTCCCATGTTATTTGGGGAGGTGGGGCGCCTCCACCTGGCTTCGGAGGCAATCCTCCACCTGCTTGCCTTGGGGGGGGGGGGGCAAGTCTACCTAGGATTTTCCCTAGGGAGATCCAATCTGCTTGGCCGCCACCCCCTCTCCCCTTGCCCCTATATATAGTGGAGGGGTGGGAGGGCAGCCACAACTCTTCCTTGGCGCAGCCCCTCCCTCCTCCAACACCTCCTCCTCCTCTGTAGTGCTTGGCGAAGTCCTTCAGGAATAGCACGAGCTCCATCACCTCCACACCGTCGTGTTGTCGGAGTTCTCCCTCAACTTCTCCTCTCCCTTGCTGCATCAAGAAGGAGGAGACGTCCCTAGGCTGTACGTGTGTTGAACGCGGAGGCGCCGTTGTTCGGTGCTTAGATAGGAATCAACCGCGGTCTAAATCGCTCGAGTACGACTCCTTCATCCGCGTTCTTGCAACGCTTCCACTTAGCAATCTTCAAAGGTATGAATATGCTCATTCTCTCCCTCTCTTGTGCTAGAATCTCCATAGATTGATCTTGGTGATGCGTAGAAAATTTTGAATTTCTGCTACATTCCCCAACACTTCGATAGTCCTGCTCGTTTTTCCTTTTCGATGTCACCATACCGTAGTAGCCCACAGGAAGCATTGAGTTCAACTCTTGTGTGAACTCTAGAATAGCTGAAATTGTTCACTAGGCAACCGACTTCTGAAGCTCTATGAAGACTAGCTAGGACACATTGTGCACCACCAACACTATGCCTAAACGGTGGATCACCATACCCTCCCCTTGAACGAGATCACGAAGATGGACACGTCGTCATGGTACTTCCTCCTCTCGCCAAGGGATATATTGAGCAGTTCTTGCCAGTCCAAACCTAACAATCAATAGACATGCGAAGATATGAACAATGTTAAAATACACTCGATTGTGCACGTAGGCTTGTGGTTTGGAAAGTATAAATTTGGTTGCTCACCAGCCTTCCTTGCATCCCAAAGTAACAATTCTCCAAATGAGATCCGAAGAATGATCGCCCTACGGATGCTATGTTGTGAACATATCTACTTGATCAACCACCTCTTTGTTGGTGAAATAGTAATAATGCATGTGAGACGACAACACCCGGAACTTTTCGTTGGGATTGATACAGTGGTGGCATAGTGATGGGGTGCAGCTGATGTAGAGGTGACTGCCGATATAATAAAACTTGAAGGACGATAACAACCTACTATTCCACATTGGCTGCAAAGTAAAAAAATGTGCATCCCGTCAATTAAGAGATGTGAAGATTGATATTTCAAGAAACTTTGGTGACTCTCCATATATTAAAATAGACAAGGAACATGTAATAAGCTGCATTGCTCCCTGTGTCAATGACATATCATATTTTCATGAATTGCAAGTCATCTTCACAAATTTTAGGGTGTTCATCCAGATGCATGGGATGAATAATGCTATGGAGGTAATGTTGAAGAACCAGTAATCTACTATGGGAATGATTTCAAGGGCCTATGCAGGAGGTAAAAAACTTGTCTTATTGAACTAATTGGAAATACCGACTTCTAGTCCTTGAGTGCTAGACAGATAGCATGTTGTTTAGAGTAAGTGCACTTTTCTATGCAACATAGAATATATTATTTAGAGATGTTATAATGTCGCATCATGGTAGTATAGCATAAATATGACACTAAAAATGGACGAAGATGTGCTTGAACATGCATTCTAAAGTAGAAAAGAGACAATGTTTGATTGGTGTGTACCCCCTTGAGGTAGACAACCCCGAATGCTCCGGTGACTGTGACGCCCGGGTAATTAGACTACAGTAATCCCGCGTTAATGTCGCCACGTCACCTTGGATACTATTGCTAATCTCGCGCTAGATCAAAAAACCGGTCCAAAACATTCAAAGTTAAAATCAAGTCAAACAGTTAAAGTTTTCAAAAGTCAAAACTAAAATGTTCTTAACATGACTATTAATTCATAAGGCATATTGGTGGAGAAACCAACGCTTTACAAAATGTTTAAATGTACTAAACTAATTAAATCATTAGCTAAAACCATTAATTAAATGCCTTTTATGTTTTGAAAATTTATAAACTAAATTATTTTGGGTTGAAACCTTTTGTGGTTGTGACATAAGTTGTAACATCAATTTAGGTGCCACTTTGGTATTTTGTTAATACTAAGATAATTAGGAACTAAATGAAAACAGTAAAGTAAAAAT
>NC_041393.1:773563298-773563539 GCF_002162155.2 Triticum dicoccoides
CCCGCTTCCTCTCCTCTTCACCCCACGACGCGCTCACCGCGGCCGACGCACCGGCCACCGCCCCGCGCGCCCATGGCCACCGCGCTGTCCGCGCCCACCAGCGTCGTCCGGCTTCCGCGCCCGTGGTCACCCCCGACGCTGCACGCCCGTTGGCCGCCCACCGCGCACACGCGCACCACCCCGGCGCCTGCAACGTCCCGACCTGCAGCCACCCGCTCCTGCTGGCTGCACTACTGCCTGC
>NC_041393.1:773564045-773572193 GCF_002162155.2 Triticum dicoccoides
CCGCGCCGCTGGCCGTGCCCGAGGCCAGCTCCCGGGTTCCCCCGATCGGGCGCCCGCAGCGCCCAGCGCCCCTGCCCGTTCGGGTTGCGCCCGTAACCTTCACACCCGCAAAGGCCCCTGGGGCCTATGACAAGTGGGCCCCACGGCCCCCAGAACGTTTCTGTTAAGTAAAAAAAAGAAGAAACAAAAATTATTAATAATAAATTAATTAATTAATTAATTAATTTAATTAATTTTGATTAGTTAAATTAAGCAACTAATTAATCTAATTACACATTAGTTACCTAATTAACCTGATATGTTAATTAGTTAGTTAGTTAGTCAATGACAGTGGGGCCCACCCCTAATTAATACTAATTAGGTTAACTAATACGCCTAATTAAAAATGTGTCACTGACCAGTGGGACCCACTGGTCAGGTTGACCAGTCAACCCTGTTGACTGCTGACGTCAGCATGACATCATGCTGATGTCATAACTCTAATTTCGAATTTATTTAAATAATTAATTAAATTACAGAAATTAATAAAATCTTTAGAAATCATAACTTTTAATCCGTAACTCGGATTAAATTATTTTCAACATGAAAGTTGCTCAGAACGACGAGACGCATCCGGATACGCAGTCCGTTCGTCCGCCACACACTCCAAGCATAGCGAACATGGAACTTTTCCCCTCCGATTCGTCTGTCCGAAAATGCTAAACCTGGGGAAACATTCTCGGATGTTATCCCCCTTTGCCGGTAACGTGTAGCACCGCGTTAGAACACGTCTAGCTCTGTTTGTTGTCCTGTTATGCTCTTGCTTGCTATGTATTTACTGTTTCTTCCCCCTTCTTCTCTCCGGTAGACTCCGAGACTGCCGCTGATGCCGCTGTGATCAACTACGTCACCGACGACCCCCCTTCTTGTCTAAGCAACCAGGCAAGCCCCCCCCTTGATCACCAGATATCGCCTATTCTTCTCTATGCTGCTTGCATTAGAGTAGTGTAGCATGTTACTGTTCGGTTACTCCTATTCTGTTGCATAGCCTGTCATTGTTGCTACAGTCGTTGATACCTTACCTGCAATCCTAAATACTTAGTATAGGATGCTAGTTTATCATCATTGGCCCTACATTCTTGTCAGTCTGCCTTGCTATACTATCGGGCCGTGATCACTTGGGAGGTGATCACGGATATATATTATACATACATACATATTATACAAATGGTGACTAAAGTCGGGTCAGCTCGAGGAGTACCCGCGAGTGATTCACGGATTGGGGGTTGAAAGGACCTTTGTCCCGACGGCCCTCTGTGTGGATCTTTGTGGCGGAGCGACAGGGCAGGTTGAGACCGCCTAGGAGAGAGGTGGGCCTGGCCCTGGTCGGCGTCCACGGTTGCTTCATAATAACACGCTTAACGAGATCTTGGTATTTGATCTGAGTCTGGCTACGAGCCTATATGCACTAACCATCTACGTGGGAGTAGTTATGGGTATCCCGAAGTCGTGGTATCAGCCGAAGCACTTCAGACGTCAGCGATGGAGCGGCGCGCGCCGAATTGGACTGGAACGCCACTAGGCTAGGTCTGCTTTCGGCCGCGTACGCAACGTGCAGGTGTGCTATGGGCGATGGGCCCAGACCCCTGTGCGCTTAGGTTTAGACCGGCGTGCTGGCCTCTCTGTTGAGCCTAGGTGGGGCTGCGACGTGTTGATCTTCCGAGGCCGGGCATGACCCAGGAAAGTGTGTCCGGCCAAATGGGATCGAGCGTGTTGGGCTATGTGGTGCACCCCTGCAGGGAAGTTAATCTATTCGAATAGACGTGATCTTCGGTAACAGGACGACATGGAGTTGTACCTTGACCTTATGACAACTAGAACCGGATACTTAATAAAACACACCCTTCCAAGTGCCATATACAACCGGTGGTCGCTCTACCTCGGGGATATGAGGAGGGGATCGCCGGGTAGGATTATGCTATGAGATGCTACTTGGAGATGCTACTTGGAGGACTTCAATCTACTCTCTTCTACTTGATGCAAGACGGTGGCTGCGAGAAGCGTAGTCTTCGATAGGATTAGCTACCCCCCTCTTATTCTGGCATTCTGCAGTTCAGTCCACTGATATGGCCTCCTTACACATATACCCATGCATATGTAGTGTAGTTCCTTGCTTGCGAGTACTTTGGATGAGTACTCACGGTTGCTTTCTCCCCCCTTTTCCCCCTTTCCTTTCTTTCTGGTTGTCGCAACCAGATGCTGGAGTCCAGGAGCCAGACGCCACCGTCGACGACGACCCCTACTACACTGGAGGTGCCTACTACTACGTGCTGCCCGCTGATGACGACCGGGAGTAGTTTAGGAGGATCCCAGGCAGGAGGCCTGCGCCTCTTTCGATCTGTATCCCAGTTGTGCTAGCCTTCTTAAGGCAAACTCGATTAACTTATGTCTGTACTCAGATATTGTTGCTTCCGCTGACTCGTCTATGATCGAGCACTTGTATTCGAGCCCTCGAGGCCCCTGGCTTGTATTATGATGCTTGTATGACTTATTTTATTTGTAGAGTTGTGTTGTGATATCTTCCCGTGAGTCCCTGATCTTGATCGTACACATTTGCGTGCATGATTAGTGTACGATTGAATCGGGGGCGTCACAAGTTGGTATTAGAGCCGACTGCCTGTAGGAATCCCCCTTCCAAACTCCTTGGCCGAAGTTGAGTCTAGTCATCGCAAAACTTTTACTAACATGGCTGTGCGGCCCATGGGCCCACGTCGCCATTGGGTTGTATTAGGATCTTTTATTCCTCGTCTTTACTCTGGGACTCTGATCTCTCTTCTATTCGGGTTAAATGAATTTTACTAAAATCTAACTTTAGGTTCTCGAAAACACTTTCCCTCGGAGAGCCCCTTCAGTCAAGATGATCGCCGACTGCACCAGAAGATTTCGAAGATACTCTCCGATATCCTCTCGAGACTTTGTGCCCGTTGCTTTTGCAATTCCCCGCCACTGATACATCCCTATGGATAACTACATACACTTGCCATCATATAATCATTGCCCGTTGATCTTGTTACTACAAGATACCTTGAAATTCTCTCTATTGTTCCAAGAACCGTTTGTGTCACTGCCTTTCAGTTCTTTGCCACTTGAATACCCCTAAGAATAGTTTCTCGCACCTTTCGAGTATCCGCTCATCCCAGTTGTTCAGGTGTTTCACAAAAGTCTTTGAAATACTATTCAATCATCCGAAAATCCCTAGCAGCTTTATTGCTCTACAAATACTTGTCTACTAGCATTATGGATGCTTCCCATATATCTGGCAATATTCACTAGTATCTTTTGACACCGTCATTTTGATCCTATTGATTCAATATGTGTGCGAATGCACACAATCATCTATCAACCCTTCTAAATATCTTTCCGACTCAGACATCATTTTTGAACATGAGCTAGTTCTCGACCAAACTATTTGTCACCAATTGTGCCTCTGGTCTATCCGACTTATCCATCCTTGATCAGAGCGACTGCTTCTGAACCTTTGTTTTGGAAATCGTAATTCCTTTGTTATCTAAGCATCGAATTATTCCAATGTTCTATAATATGATGCCCGTGCATTCTTTCTGGAGTACCGATACTCACATCAGCTCTGTTGCGGATCGCCCGATCCATTGTTGGATTTCATCTGACATCGTCCTTCATATTCAATCACTTTGGAAGTTCTTTCTCCATTGGTAAATCCTACCCTCTGATTGACCAACCATGCTCTGCTTTTGAGCTGGTAGTATTTACTATTGAAGCTTGTGGTATATGTTTCTAAGAAGCCCCTGTGGGATGAACATATGCCCTCTCTAAACCGTGTGAACCCGAAGGTTTTCACGATTCATACTCTTCTGGTATTTTGCCAGATAAAATTTCAACGCTATAACTTCATCGAAAGCGAGAAGTGAATGAAAGGGTATGCATTGGAGAAGTGGGAGTCGACCTTGAACTTTGTGTTCATGCCCATGGACGCGATGTATATCCTATCATGGAAGCTTCTTGTAACAATAACTATTTCCTTGATAACTAACATATGGTATCTGTGAATTGATCCCTTGCAACCGTCGTTCCGACCATGATTGTTCTTCTTTGATCTCATTTCTCGGACAAGTTAAAACAATTGTCTCCTATGGATCAATACACCAGTCCAACCTTTACTTTGATCTTGTGTCGAGTATTACCCCCCTGGTATCTCGAGATTATCATGGAACTGCATAACTTCTTAGGAGTTCTTCATCAAGTGCAACCTTCCCACTGATTCCAATTTTTCACGGGCTCTGAGTTAACAGACACTCAAAGACACCGCTAACGGAACCGAGTCCGCACTACGGTTCAACAACTCTTTAGTAAGATTCTATAAATACGAGTTTGTACCCGATCACGCCATTCCTAGCCTGTTTGGCTATATCATTGTCGTGATGATTTTAACTGTGCTACCCCGTCCTTCTTCTCGGAGCACAATTTTCGACGATGAACTAACCTTACGTCGGTCCTCATTGTCATATCATTTCGCCTTGAACAACAAGCTTGGTTTCGAGTTTGTGTCGTACCCTTGGTTCCAATAACCTTTCACTTCATCATTACTTTGACTTGATGTCGTCGTCGATCGATTACATCTTCATGAACTCTCGCGACAAAGGTGTCGTGATCATCAACATTCTGAGCCCATCCATGATATCAATTGAATTCATGATGAGAAATACCATCCTTGCCCTTGATGAATTGTATTATCATCGACCACTTTATGGCCTTCCCACCAACACAAGCTTGTTCATGCTTGGTGTTATACCTTGAGTTCCTTGCTACCCAGCATTTGATCTTCCTTACCTCGGAATCAAGTGATAAATTGGCGAGATTAGTTAAGGAAACTGGGACTTCTGATTGTTCGCGAGGGATGGCTGAATAACCTACTTTGCTTCCATTTAGGGTAATAGGATGCCACTACTTGACCTTGCTTGCCCAGACACAAGATAACCTATAGTTTGGGTACTGCCCTTCGTGGTGCTTGCTTTCCTATAATCTGTATAGCTTAAGCTTTCAGAGAAGAGATTTCAGTATCCGATTGCTTTTCTGACTGGAATTCTCTAGTTCACTTCAGAACTCAATTTCAAGAAAAAACTCTATCTCGCCTGTGGCCAAAAGTAGTGAAAATGGTATTTAGCTTAGTCAACATACAACACAACTGCTGATTCTTCACGAGATGAAAACCCTTTGTCCTCCGTCTGCAGGGGCAATTCCTGAGAAAAGTGCTACTAGCCCTTGTTTTTGTCATGTCCACAGGCCTTTCCATTCGTCTTTATTCGTCTTTCTTCCGGCAATCTATGCATAATTCTACTTCTTGAACCACCGAATCCGCTTTTGAAAATGGATAACTAGCTCCATTCTGCGTCAAGTACTAAGGATGGGCCCAAAGCACACTTTTGAAAGGCATCGGTCACCTTAAAAACCCCAAAAGTAGGAAGTCTAGCGTGCTTCTTTAGTGCTGCAGGAAATCGCTCTACTTTTTCCAGTGATGAGTGATTGAGTAAGGTCTAATTCAATCTGTGTTATGACCTACCTTTTTTGATTGAAGTAAACGAGAGCTTTACTTCTTCTTTTCAAACCCTAAGGTTTGAGCTCGTCCTCGTGTCGGATTCGGATCCTTTTCTCTCTTTTGAAATTCCATAGATATAGATGTCTCGACTGCCGAATCCGAATCCTTAGAACAACTCGATTCCGTATTACCATCTCTTTTTGTCAAGAATGTGGTGGGAATTTCACCACCTCTTAAGAATTCTTGATATCAAAATGCTTCTTGCCATCTTCGTTCATTTCTTGGTCCCCGTGTTAATTCCAACAAGTGAACGGTGTTGTTTGGATTCTTTCCTTCTAGCAACCCTAAATTTTTTTGAAGTTAATGGTCGAAAGTTCATTCTTAGGCTATTGACTATTGAATCACCATTCTGACATTGGTTGTCCAACCCAACCCATATTTCGGGTGCACCTTTCAACCAATGTTTAATTGTGTATGTTTTCCTCAAGCATACATCATTATATCATTTGATCTGACAAATGTTATCTCTTTGTTCACATAATTGTGGAAATCCATCTTTTGTTAATCTCGATGAATTTTCGCTGATTCCACCAGCCACCTCCTCATCCTCTCATTGGTTTACCGATGAACTCTTGTTTCGGAACTGGCTTCCATGGTTCATCTCCCGAGAATATTCAATGTCATCTCGTCAATTTGTATCGCACCTTTTCTACTCAAGCATCGTGAGCTTGAGGTATCATGACACCAATCGGATCTGAATCTCGGTCAGATATGATGGTAGGGACAACTTTCCAAGAGTTATGATGTTGGTCCTTTGATGACCTGGTAACATGATGTCATGCCTAGCACCCCCCCTGGGTGGAGGACCTATTGTTGTAGTATCCTTTTTAGCAAGTGTAGCCATTCTTCCATGAGGAAATTGTAAGACTTATTCTACAAGTTATTCCTGATGGATCCCTCATGTTTCCAAAGTCTGATCTTCACCTGAAGACCATGTCAATGCTATCTCGAAGCATGTCAATGGTACTCCGATTTTCAATAGGAACATTTGAAGCACGATGCTAAATTTTATTTATCACTTATCCTAACACCGTTGTATGGGTAATATCATGAGATTCCTTCCCCCTTGCCTAAATGGTTTTCTACTTTATATCCTGTCATGGATATCTTGCTCTGCTTGTCCTTGGGAAGGATATAACCTTGAAAAATATGTTTAAACATATTTTCCTTTCCATTGTTCTGTTTAATCTGATGATCATATTTTCCTTCCATTGGTTTGTTTAAACCTTTTCTATGATCTATATGATATAAGCAGTAATAATCCACTGCTTGTGCAAACGCCTCGATGTACAACTCTGTCGGTAAGACCTTGTTACTATTGTTGATGACATTCCGGTAACCACCGATGGACGGGAACCTTGCCTATTGGTCCGCCTCGTTTCTACGAGCAGAAAAATGGTTCTCTTCGTCCCTCGCCCTTGGTACCTATGTTGTTGCCGACATGACCCATAGACTCTCCTCTGACATGCCTTGCTTACATGATTGTGCAAGACGTCACCGCCTTTCCTACTTTTAACCCACATGGTGGGCCCATAACCCACAGTTCCACAGGATCGAAACCTGACTCTCCTGTACACCCTGTTGTCAGAGTTATTCCTCGTGCTTGACTATGTATGTAATTCACGGGCCACTTACCTGTTGATCTATTCTGGTATCGGACACAATACTTATTCCCGTTGCTCTGAACCCCTTTCTCACTCTGCTTCAGGCAATGAACGATTGCCTATCCGCTTGAAACTTCTTATCGCACTGTCTTACTTTGCTCTCGATGTGTGTCATTTGTTCAACTCGAGAGATACTCATAAGTTCATTCTTGGGATACCCCCAGATGAATTTCCCTTATAACATCCTATCATTGTAGAGCTGCCCCTTACCTATTCGTAAGTATGATGGAGTTCCCTGAAGAAAGGATGACAACTTCATCATGATGACCTGAAACAGCGAAATGAGGACATGAAACAGCAAAATGAAGACATCAATGTAATGGATCAACCTCTTCGAGAAGAACAACCAAGACCAAGAACACTCCCTGGAATTTCGTAACACGAACCTTCCCCCTTTACTTCCCTCTTAAATCTCGGGACGAGATTTCTTGTAGTGGAGGAGAATTGTGACGCCCGGGTAATTAGACTACAGTAATCCCGCGTTAATGTCGCCACGTCACCTTGGATACTATTGCTAATCTCGCGCTAGATCAAAAAACCGGTCCAAAACATTCAAAGTTAAAATCAAGTCAAACAGTTAAAGTTTTCAAAAGTCAAAACTAAAATGTTCTTAACATGACTATTAATTCATAAGGCATATTGGTGGAGAAACCAACGCTTTACAAAATGTTTAAATGTACTAAACTAATTAAATCATTAGCTAAAACCATTAATTAAATGCCTTTTATGTTTTGAAAATTTATAAACTAAATTATTTTGGGTTGAAACCTTTTGTGGTTGTGACATAAGTTGTAACATCAATTTAGGTGCCACTTTGGTATTTTGTTAATACTAAGATAATTAGGAACTAAATGAAAACAGTAAAGTAAAAAT
>NC_041393.1:773573095-773598113 GCF_002162155.2 Triticum dicoccoides
GGCGCCGCGCCGCTGGCCGTGCCCGAGGCCAGCTCCCGGGTTCCCCCGATCGGGCGCCCGCAGCGCCCAGCGCCCCTGCCCGTTCGGGTTGCGCCCGTAACCTTCACACCCGCAAAGGCCCCTGGGGCCTATGACAAGTGGGCCCCACGGCCCCCAGAACGTTTCTGTTAAGTACAAATAGAAGAAACAAAAATTATTAATAATAAATTAATTAAATAATTAATTAATTAATTTAATTAATTTTGATTAGTTAAATTCAACAACTAATTAATCTAATTACACATTAGTTACCTAATTAACCTGATATGTTAATTAGTTAGTTAGTTAGTCAATGACAGTGGGGCCCACCCCTAATTAATACTAATTAGGTTAACTAATACGCCTAATTAAAAATGTGTCACTGACCAGTGGGACCCACTGGTCAGGTTGACCAGTCAACCCTGTTGACTGCTGACGTCAGCATGACATCATGCTGATGTCATAACTCTAATTTCGAATTTATTTAAATAATTAATTAAATTACAAAAATTAATAAAATCTTTAGAAAATCATAACTTTTAATCTGTAACTCGGATTAAATTATTTTCAACATGAAAGTTGCTCAGAACGACGAGACGCATCCGAATACGCAGTCCGTTCGTCCGCCACACACTCCTAGCATAGGGAACATGGAACTTTTCCCCTCCGATTCGTCTGTCCGAAAATGCTAAACCTGGGGAAACATTCTCGGATGTTATCCCCCTTTGCCGGTAACGTGTAGCACCGCGTTAGAACACGTCTAGCTCTGTTTGTTGTCCTGTTATGCTCTTGCTTGCTATGTATTTACTGTTTCTTCCCCCTTCTTCTCTCTGGTAGACTCCGAGACTGCCGCTGATGCCGCTGTGATCAACTACGTCACCGACGACCCCCCTTCTTGTCTAAGCAACCAGGCAAGCCCCCCCCCCTTGATCACCAGATATCGCCTATTCTTCTCTATGCTGCTTGCATTAGAGTAGTGTAGCATGTTACTGTTCGGTTACTCCTATTCTGTTGCATAGCCTGTCATTGTTGCTACAGTCGTTGATACCTTACCTGCAATCCTAAATACTTAGTATAGGATGCTAGTTTATCATCATTGGCCCTACATTCTTGTCAGTCTGCCTTGCTATACTATCGGGCCGTGATCACTTGGGAGGTGATCACGGATATATTTATACATACATACATACTATACAAATGGTGACTAAAGTCGGGTCCGCTCGAGGAGTACCCGTGAGTGATTCACGGATTGGGGGTTGAAAGGACCTTTGTCCCGACGGCCCTCTGTGTTGATCTTTGTGGCGGAGCGACAGGGCAGGTTGAGACCGCCTAGGAGAGAGGTGGGCCTGGCCCTGGTCGGCGTCCGCGGTTGCTTCATAATAACACGCTTAACGAGATCTTGGTACTTGATCTGAGTCTGGCTACGAGCCTATACGCACTAACCATCTACGTGGGAGTAGTTATTGGTATCCCGACGTCGTGGTATCAGCCGAAGCACTTCAGACGTCAGCGACGGAGCGGCGCGCGCCGAATTGGACTGGAACGCCACTAGGCTAGGTCTGCTTTTGGCCGCGTACGCAACGTGTAGGTGTGCTATGGGCGATGGGCCCAGACCCCTGTGCGCTTAGGTTTAGACCGGCGTGCTGGCCTCTTTGTTGAGCCTAGGTGGGGCTGCGACGTGTTGATCTTCCGAGGCCGGGCATGACCCAGGAAAGTGTGTCCGACCAAATGGTATCGAGCGTGTTGGGCTATGTGGTGCACCCCTGCAGGGAAGTTAATCTATTCGAATAGCCGTGATCTTCGGTAACAGGACGACTTGGAGTTCTACCTTGACCTTATGACAACTAGAACCGGATACTTAATAAAACACACCCTTCCAAGTGCCAGATACAACCGGTGGTCGCTCTACCTCGGGGATATGAGGAGGGGATCGCCGGGTAGGATTATGCTATGAGATGCTACTTGGAGATGCTACTTGGAGGACTTCAATCTACTCTCTTCTACTTGATGCAAGACGGTGGCTGCGAGAAGCGTAGTCTTCGACAGGATTAGCTACTCCCCTCTTATTCTGGCATTCTGCAGTTCAGTCCACTGATATGGCCTCCTTACACATATTCCCATGCATATGTACTGTAGTTCCTTGCTTGCGAGTACTTTGGATGAGTACTCACGGTTTCTTTCTCCCCCCTTTTCCCCCTTTCCTTTCTTTCTGGTTGTCGCAACCTGATGCTGGAGTCCAGGAGCCAGACGCCACCGTCGACGACGACCCCTACTACACTGGAGGTGCCTACTACTACGTGTTGCCCGCTGATGACGACCGGGAGTAGTTTAGGAGGATCCCAGGCAGGAGGCCTGCGCCTCTTTCGATCTGTATCCCAGTTTGTGCTAGCCTTCTTAAGGCAAACTTGATTAACTTATGTCTGTACTCAGATATTGTTGCTTCCGCTGACTCGTCTATGATCGAGCACTTGTATTCGAGCCCTCGAGGCCCCTGGCTTGTGTTGTGATGCTTGTATGACTTATTTTATTTGTAGAGTTGTGTTGTGATATCTTCCCGTGAGTCCCTGATCTTGATCGTACACATTTGCGTGCATGATTAGTGTACGATTGAATCGGGGGCGTCACAGTGACGTTGATTTTCCTCTTTACCTTATGTATCGCTATATTCCAACAAGAACGACTTAATAAAAACAAATTGATTCATCACATTAAGGATGATATAATAAAGAGGGTTTGTACTTCCGCAACGGAGGTACTGTGTTCATTGTTGAGCTGGATGGACTGTAAGCCATCCAACTCATCTGAGTTGGGCTTTCCCATGATCTTGGCCTTAGACTCCTGTAGATTCTACTTTGCCACCTCGCCTAGGTTGTTCTGAAGATTGGGCTCCATCCTAGGTACCAGCACGGCGCTGCTGTCCCCGATGTTCATCACATATAAAACCTCGCCCTTCATCGGCATCACCAGCACAAATGACCCCATCATACCAATCTCCGGGTTCTCGGCCACGCCCTGCTTTACTTCCGTAAAAAAAATCCTGCTCTGTCTTCCTCAGTGTTTGAACGAATGTCGTGAGGACTCCTTCGTGCATCGCCTGGCTGCCCCCAGACGTGGTAGAATTGTCCGTCTCAGAAAGTTCTATTCGACCCCTCTTCCATGGCATTAATAAAAAAATGAATTTCTGGAATGAAATTGTCCTGGGCCTCTTCCCTCTCTTCTAAGCCTCCAGGCTGCGACCTTGCCCATCAAACCCACTCTAGCCTAGTTCAACATAGACTCAAAATATTTGCCTTATTTGGGTACAACCCCCTTCAAATTATGGTATTGTAACCCAACGTGTGACCCCCAGCAACCTCTGTTTGTGTGCGTCTAGCCAACCCTAATCCCATGACTTCAAGCGTCAAACTTTTCCTCGTGGATTCTTCGTAGCCTTGGTCCATGAGATTGAATCATGGCACAACTCTTGAGTCTGACGCAACTTCAGGCCAACTGCTACCTTCAAGTCATTCTGGCAAAGAATCCTCCTTTCGTGTTATGCCGATATTTGTGCATCATGCCAAACACTTTCATAAGTTTTTGGTTCTTCCCTCAAAACGTTGGTGATTGTGTCAAACAGGGTGTCTTAATCAAAATGGCTTCCAGTCCTCGCAACTCTTTATAGGGGCTTGATAAAGAAAAAGTGGTAAGTACATTTAAAAAAAATGAATGTACCATCATTTTTTAAAGTGCAAGCATGCTTTTGTTGTGCAAAGTACAGAGTCAGTTCCTCACGAGTCTGCCTTGCAGCCCAGAATAACCATCTCCCATGAGATGCTAAGCGGGAGCCCCTAGGGATGCTTAGTTCTGAACATATATAGTTGATCAAGCACCTCTTTGTTGGTGAAATACTAATAGAGCCCATCAGGCGCAACTGATATAGGAGCATCGCCTATGTAATCAATCTTGAAGGACACTAAAAACCTACTGTTCCACTTTGGCTGCCAAGTAAAAAATGCACATCCCATGAATTATTAGTTGTGCAAATTAACATTTAGAAACTTTGATGACCTCCATATAACATACTCAAGGTACATTTAACAAATTGTATTGCTCAATATCAATGGCATATCATATTTGCATCATGTGATGCATCAATTGCAAGTCACATTAACAACTTTTAGGTTGTTCATCAACATGCATGGCATGAAAAACACTATTGAGCTAATGTTGGACAACCACTAATCTAGCATGTGAATGATTTGAAGGGCCTAAACATGAGGTGAATTTTTTCTTTTGTAATTAATTGGAAACAGCATGTTCTACTCCTTGAGTGCTAGACTGATACCATGTTGTGCGGAATAAGTGTACTTTTCTATGCATCATAGAATATATTATTTAGAAATTTCATAATGTCGTATAATAGTAGTCTAGCGGAAACATGACACTGACAATGGATGGAGATGTGCTCTAATATGTGTGTACCTCCTTGAGGTAGCCAACCCCGAATGCTCTGGTGACATAGAGATTTCCCCTTCACCCTTATGTTGCTTATGGTGTTGTGATCATCGAGATGTTTGGTCCTGATCCTATTTACCTCATGTACCACCTAGGTTCCAAGAACAACAATTTAATAATGATCAAAACACAAATTAAGGCATGATACGTCTCCAACGTACCTATAATTTTTGATTGTTCCATGCTATTATATTACCTCTTTTGGATGTTTATGGGCTTTATTTTATACATTTATATCATTTTTGGGACTAACCTACTAACCGGAGGCCCAGCCCATATTGCTGGTTTTTTTTGCCTATTTCAGTATTTCAAAGAAAATGAATATCAAACGGAGTCCAAATAGAATGAAACCTTCGGGAGCGTGATTTTTGGAATGAACAAGACCCCGAGAGCTTGGAGTGCAAGTCAAGAAACAACCGGAGCCTCCACGAGATAGGAGGGCGCCCCCCCCTGTAGGGCGCGCCCCCTGTCTCGTGGGCCCCTCGGGCGTCCACCGACGTATTTCTTCCTCCTATATATACCTATGGACACCGAAAACATCCAGGGGCACCATGAAACACAATTTCCACCACTGTAACATTCTGTATCCGCGAGATCTCATCTTGGAGCCTTCGCCGGCACTCTGCCGTAGGGGGAATCGACCACGGAGGGCTTCTACATCAACATCCTTGCCCCTCCTATAAGTTGTGAGTAGTTTTACCGCAGACCTACGGGTCCATAGTTATTAGCTAGATGGCTTCTTCTCTCTTTTTGGATCTCAATACAATGTTCTCCCCCTCTCTTGTGGAGGTCTATTCAATGTAATCTCTTTTTGCGGTGTGTTTGTCGAGATCCGATGAATTGTGGGTTTATGATCAAATTTATCTATGGATAATAATTGAATCTTCTCTGAATTCTTTTATATATGATTGATTTATCTTTGCAAGTCTCTTCGAATTATCGGCTTGGTTTGGCCTACTAGATTGATCTTTCTTGCCATGGGAGAAGTGCTTAACTTTGGGTTCAATCTTGCGGTGTTCTTACCCAGTGACTGAAAGGGTTGCAAGACACGTATTGTATTGTCGCCATCGAGGATAACAAGATGGGGTTTATATCATATTGCATGAGTTTGTCCATCTACATCATGTCATCTTGCTTAATGTGTTACTCTGTTCTTATGAACTTAATACTCTATATGCATGCTAGATAGCGGTCGATGTGTGGAGTAATAGTAGTAGATGCAGGCAGGAGTCGGTCTACTTGTTATGGACGTGATGCCTATGTACATGATCATGCCTAGATAATCTCATAACTATGCGCTTTTCTATCAATTGCTCGACAGTAATTTGTTCACACACCGTAATACTTCTGCTCTCGAGAGAAGCCTCTAGTGAAACCTATGGACCCCGGGTCTATCTCTTATCATATTTGCTCTCAATCTACTTCTATTTGCATCTTTACTTTTCTGCATCTATATTATAAAATACCAAAAATATATTTATCTTATCATACTATCTCTATCAGATCTCACTTACGCAAGTGGCCGTGAAGGGATTGACAACCCCTTTATTGCGTTGGTTGCAAGTTCTCAGTTTGTTTGTGTAGGTGCGTGGGACTTTTGAGGAGCCTCGTACTGGATTGATACCTTGGTTCTCAAAAACTGAGGGAAATACTTGCGCTACACTTGTTGCATCACTCTCTCCTCTTCGGGGAAAACCAATGCTAGCTCAAGACGTAGCAAGGCATAACATGAAGGATGATGCAATTAAGAGGTCGGGTACATGCACAACGGAGGTATTGTAGTCATCGTTGAGCTGGATGGCCATCCATGACATGTGAATTGGGCTCGCGCATGATCTCGTCCTTGGACTGCTGTAGATTCTACATCGTTGCCTTGCTGTGGATGTTCATAAGATTGGGCTCCCACCTCATTGCTAGCATGGCGCAGTTATCGCCGACGTTCACTAGAGAGAGGCCCTCGCCCTTAAACAGCATCACTAGCACACATGACCCCATCGTCCCAACCTACGGGTTCCGCGCCCTGCTCCACTGCCTCAAAAAATTTCTCCTCCGTATCCCTCAGTGCTTGATCCAATGTCGTGAAGACTTCTTCGTGCATCGAAAGGCCGCCCAGATGAGGCTATATTGTTTGTCTCCGGAAGTTCTGTTCTACCCCTCTTTCAAGGTAGGCCCCTCACAACGATGGTTTTGAACCTATCGTGTCATCCCCAGCAGATCTCTCTCTCTCTCTCTCTCTCTCTCTCTCTCTCTATATATATATATATATATATATATATATATATATATACAGATGGTCTATTCTGCTAATATTAGCAGAATAACTATTCTGCACACCACTTCGGCACTGCATGCTGAACAGAAGTGCACTGCATCATTTTGACGACAAGCACTGCAATAGAGACTAGTGAACTTCGCGTCAAAAAAAAATTCCATGCAGTGTTTTTCTGGTACTGTTTTCGCTCTAATTTTTTAACCATTTATCGGAACAAGGGGTATAATATACTGTTGGAAAGCTATGGATTAGGCGCAACTTCGCCATGTTGAATACTTTTCGAGATTCCTTGCGGTTTAAGAGCAGTTTCAAAAACGGCGCGGCGGACGACGAGTGGCAGCGAGCGTTTTTTCGAGATTTCTTCTAAACCGCTCATTAGAATGAAGCAACCAATATGCCGTTGGATAGATATCGTCGAGGCGCATCTTTTTCATATATAAATCTTTCTCTAATTCCTTACGGTTTAGGAGCAGTTTCAAATTTACTAAATTGCGGAATTCTGTTTTTCAAAAAAAAATCAAATTTTCGGTACTGTTTTCGCTCCAGTTTTTGAACCGTTTGTCAAAATGAGGCGTGTGATACGCAGTTGGAAAGCTACGAACGAGGCGCAACTTTCATATGTTGAAATATTTTTGAGATTCCTTACGGTTTTAAGTTAATTTTGAAAATCGTGCGGCGGACGACGAGTGGCAGCAGCCATTTTTCGCGATTTTTTTGCAAACAGCTGGTCGGAATAATTCAAACGATATGCCGTTGGAAAGATATGGACGATACGCAACTCTTTCATGTAGAATTTCAAATTTACCGAAATACGGACACTGTTTTTCGCGACACCCAAATTGACGTGGGTACTTTATCCGAATGAAAACCGCACTGCAACGGACGAAAAAACGCACTGCATCACACGGGTAAGAGAACTGCATGGTTTCTTTTATTCAAACGTAATTTTTTCAAGAACGAGAAAGTAGAGTGCACTTCACATCGGGTGTAAATGAACCACAACACTACCAAAAAGTGAACCGCATTACTTTTTTCGCTTTCGTAACAATTATTTTGCACTTACGGGATGAACAAAATCATACGGCCGACCGCACTGCTTTTGCATGAAAACCGCACTGCATCGGATAGGCAAGCACACTTCATGATTTCTCTCGTTCGACGTAATTTTTTTTCAAAACGAGCGAGTGAATCACGCTTCACGTCGAACATAAGTGAACTTCAATAGTATCGAGAAGTGAGCCTCATTATTTTTGTCGTTTACATGACATTTTTTTTGCACTTCACATTGGTAGGTAGTGAACCAGACGCATACCCAAAGCGAACCGCATTACTTTTTTTATTTTTCCTATTCTTTTACGTTTTTACTTTTTGGGTCTAAGTGAACCGCAAGACTCTTGAAAATGAGCCGCAAGCACTCTCAAAAGTGAACCTCACTACCCTATTTAAACTTCTTGAACAAACACACTGTAAACTTTTGCACGTTTTTTAAAATGAAGTGTACTTTAAAGTCCTTCAGAGTGGACTTTCTTAAAGACCGGAGTGCAATACATTTTTCTTTTTCTTTTTTCTCTATAGAATGTTGGTTTTACCATAGTGCACTGCATATATATTTTTGAGTTAATAATGAAATATCCACTGCAGGGACGAGGCGACTTTAATTGCATTTTTTGTTTGCACGCTACATATTATACACAAGCATTCATCGACATCCACATCCATTTTCTACTCTTCTTTCCTCTCTGCATCATTCTACAAGGACTGCAAGAGAATTTTTTTTCAGTGAACCATAGTGAAGGGCCCCAAGGAGCTACTCCAGCCGCCATGGTGGAAAGAGGGATAGGAGGAGGAAGGGTACCATGGTGGAAACGCCATGCTGAAGTGGGCTACTCCAGCCGCCATCTGCTCGTAGCCATGGCACCAGCGACAGCGGGATGAACCACATCGGGGCGCAAGGCGCACTGCTCGCGGGATCTGGCTGAGCTGCACATGCAAAATCAAGAAAATAAGGGGAGGGGGAACTGTTATGAACCGCACCGCACGGTGAGGTGCACTGCACCATGCGTCCCCGGCGAGCCGGACATGGCTGCTCCGCAGGGCCAGCACCCCGGCAGTGACACACGCTCGCCGAGCAAGAAGCAGTGCAGCCCTCCGTGTGGACGGCCAGAGCCCGTCGTCGCCACCCTCTAAGGAGGCTGTCGCAGCGCGTGGTTGGGCGGCCATCAACCCCTCCCTATAGATCGACCGTCGCAGCGCTTCGCTGACAGGGAGACGAGATGCAGGCATCGGAGGAAGCCAGATCGGGGAAGATCGTGGTCTCCCGCAACTTCCACCGGGCCTAACTTCTTCCCGGGGCCCTGCCCGCACCAAAGCTCCTCGGCCTCGTTGTTTTGCACGATGGGGAGGGCGATGGCCGCGGCTGGTGGCGCAGGAGGGAGCAGGAGGGCCTCGGATCCGGCCCGGGGTGGACGGAGGCCTCGCTCTAGAACCACCGTGGCTTGGGCAGGCAGGATCCAAGGGCCGGCAAGGGATGTTGCTCCTGGGCGGCGCCGGATCTCGGCATCCACGCAGCTGACGAGGAGGGGAGGGTGGCCGGGGCTTGAGCGGTACTTAATAGCTTGAATTTCCGCCTCGAGAACATTGTTACAATAGAGTAATAGTTGACATGATGAAAAAATGATAGAGCCCAAGTTATCCCGTAGGAACATGCCTGCTCCCGCCGAGCCCTCTTCCGCTGAATAAGATCCATCTACAGACATTGCAAGCCAGCCAGGTGGTGGTGGCTGCCATGGTGTATCCGGCGGCACTGCCTTGATCGGTACTGGCTGCAATGCACCCTCCAAAGGCGATTTCCCTCTGATAATTTGCTCTGTGGTGAGATTGACTGCATTGCGAATAGAACTAAGATAACTAGACATAAATGTCTTAGACGTTTCAGCTGGAGGGATTTCGTTACCATGTGATGATCATATCCCGTACCTCACTAGTATTTTGATCCAATAGATTCAACAACCACTCATCGCCCGTGTGCACAACTTGCTCCTTTTTAGGTATGGACCAAACCTCTTTCATAGTATCCCAAAGAGTGGCTGCATTATCACATGTGACAAGTGCATGGAACGAGTCCTCATCATACTTACCACATATTGTACAAGTCGCCCTTTGAGCCAAGTGCCGCTTATGCTTGCTCACCGCGGTGGCTAGTGCCCCTGAAACGGCCTTCCATGCTACTGTACGCATACGATGTGGCACGGCCGCCTGCCAGATCAAATTCCACACTCGTCGGTTGCCGTCTGGATTGGAACTAGAGGTTCCTCCATAGCGAGTTTGTAGGCACTACGAACGGAAAAGCCCCCTTTCGAGTCGGGATGCCATGCAATAAAATACTCCTGCTGCCTTGGTGAAATCCTGGATATGTCGTATTGCTGCCACATCAATAGGGAAAAAATGTAGACTCAACAAATCCGCCCTCCAAACACCATTGCCATCAAGAAAGTATGACACCCTGTTCAGTCTACAATTCCGCTTAGGGGTAATGGGAAGGAACGGAGTTCCTCGGGGAATCAACGGGTCCCTCCATGTACGAATTGACCTTCCATTACCCACCCTCCAAATATGACCTTTCTTCAGAAACACCAGACCATGCTCAATGCCTTTCCAAATTGTAGAAGAATTCCCTGAAAATACCGTATCAACCAAATTACCGTTAGGGAAGTATCTAGCCTTCAACAAACGAGCACATAGACTATCTGGTTTCACAATCAATCGCCATGCTTGCTTGGCCAAGAGTACTTGATTAAAGGCCCTCATATCCCTAAAACCAAGGCCTCCTTTCTGCTTTGGAAGAGTAAGCTTGTCCCAAGCAACCCATGCCATCTTCCTTTGACCAATCTCAACTCCCCACCAGTACTGACGTATCATTCTTGTAAGATCGCCACAAACTGAATAAGGGAGTTTAAAGACAATCATCACATAAGTGGGAATTGCCTGAGCCACTGATTTAGTAAGAATCTCTTTGCTAGAGGACGCCATATATTTCTCGCTCCAGTCAACTAGCCTCTTACTTAGTCTCGCTTGAATAGTTTGAAACCGCCCTTTATTCATTCTGCCCGTAGGCACTGGCAACCCAAGATACTTAGGATCAAATATTTCCTGAGTGATCTCCAAAATACCCATTACCTCTTGTGAAACCGTGCTAGCGCAATTCCCAGAGAAAAGAATGGAACACTTCGACGGATTAATCAATTTCCCAGTAGCCGTCGCATACATGCTCAAAACATCCTTCACAACTGTAGCTTGCTCAGCACTTGCACGAAAAAATAAGAGGGAATCGTCTGCAAATAGTAGGTGGGATATTGCCGGCGCGTTCCGACAAATAACCACCGGCTCCAAAACATGGTCCTCCATTGACTTGTTCAACAATGCAGAAAGAGCATCAGCAACAAATAAGAACAAGAATGGGGACAATCGATCACCTTGACGTAAACCCCGGGATGGGGAGAATTGCTCCAGAAGTTTGCCATTCAACTTAACAGAATATTTCACTGATGAAACACATTCCATAACAATAGAAACCCATGTCGGTGCAAAGCCCCACTTTAGAAGAGCTTTCTCCAAAAAACTCCAATCAACACGGTTATAGGCCTTCGAAAGGTTGAGCTTGTAAGCACAGTATGGAACATCATCACCCTAGATGGAATCAATATAGTGAACACACTCAAAAGCAATGATTGCATTGTCAGAGATAAGTCTTCCCGGAATAAAAGCACTTTGATTCGGTGAAATAAGATCATCAAGTAGAGGCCGAAGCCTATTAACCAGGCACTTTGAAACAAATTTATAAATGACATTGCATAAGCTGATAGGGCGAAAATCCTTCAGATGAGAAGGATGGTCTACCTTAGGAATCAACACAATGGAGGTGTCATTAACCCTAGCCGGCATAACACCCGAACCAAAGAAAGATAAAACCGCCGCAATAATCTCTGACTTGAGACAAGTCCAGTTCCTCTGGTAGAATGTTCCAGGAAAACCATCTGGACCGGGAGCCTTAAGAGGCCCAATCTGGAACAATGCATTAGACACTTCCTGTTCAGAAAATTTAGAACATAAAATATTATTCATCGCGTTTGTCACTCTAGGCTCGATGCAATCTAACACCATGTCCGGCGACAAGGTAGGGTCTTTAACGAAGACCTCCTTGTAATATGAGGCTGTCATACGCTCCATCTCCGAAGGCACAGAGCACCATGAACCATCTTGTCTACGTAGTCTCTGAATATGATTTTTTTTCGTGCCCTCCACACTGCCCGTCTTTGAAAATATTTGGTATTTCGATCCCCTTCTTTCAACCAAGTAATCCGAGATCTTTGGAGCCAGAGCATCTCTTCCTGGTACAACAATTCATCCAGTTCGTAGTTTTTTGCACGAATCACCTCCATGCTAGCATGTGATGCATGCATCTCCTCTAGCTCATGTCGGAGCTTTTCAATATCCTTAAGAACATTGCCAAATTTGACCGCACTCCACCTCTTCAGATCTGACATTACTCCCTTAAGGGATGTAGCAACAGCGCCCAGGTCTGCAGCTGGCCTCCTTTTATTCCAAGCCTGTTGAACTATTTCCGCCAACACCGGATCACGTTCCCAAAAAATCTCGTAACGTGGGCTTGCAGTACGCCGAGAATTCTCCTGTGTCCCACGCGCACGCACCAGCAGTGGACTATGATCAGAACAAGAGGTCGCGAGATGCACGACCTGCGCAAGAGGAAACAAAACCTTCCACGCATCATTGGCACACGCTCGATCCAATCTAACCATGACATTGCGGTAACCCTGCAGGTCCAATAGTTTGCAAGTCTCTAACACATCTCTGAACGCATTCATTTGACTCTCATCTCGAGTAGACCTTGATAAGTGCTCATGTTGCCACATGACCTCATTAAAGTCTACACATACAAGCCATGGTTCAGCCGATACGGATCTCAATCTGGCAAGGTGTTCCCACATCAAATGTCTATTTTCGACTCTTGGTTCACCATACACATAAGTTGACCTCCAACTCTTGCCACTGCCATGATCCACCACAAAAATGTCAATGTATCTGTCACATTTATCTAACACATCCACCTGCAGGGACTCATCCCAGAACAAAGCGAGTCCTCCACTCAATCCATTGCTATCAACACCAGAAAAGCCTCTCAAATCCAGTCTTTCTCTTAATCTTTGCACACGGCAAGCAACTTGTCTAGTCTCACAGAGGAAGACAAGCTTGGGGACGTTGGCTTCAACGAGCGCCAACAACTCACGAACTGTCCGGCGGTTCCCCACCCCCCGGCAGTTCCACACTAAGTGATTCATTGGGCCTGGCGGCGCTCCATGTCGGAGCCAACCAAATTTGCCAAGTCCATTGTTATTGCTTCATTCAGTCTTGTGTCTCTTACTATCCTGTAAGGTAGAGTCATCCCCATCCTCCTCACTAGAAAACGTGGGATCAACAGGAACAATCATCTTTCCATCAGTAATCATTAGGAACTCTCCTGGCACCTGTACTCCGTCCTGCTTCTCAGATCCGAAACGCCTCTTTGAGGAACTCGAAGAAGGGTCAACACCGCTTGGGGTTCTAACAGGGCTCAACACAGTATCCTTCAGATCATCGTCCTGTGAATCATACTCCTTTGTCATGTGTATACCTCGGCCACCCGCACCATAATCTTTGCCACGAGTAGCACGTCCTCCTCTATTGCCGCCTCCACTTGTAAAGTACTCATCCCAGCGAAAATCAGTGGCGATCAAAGTAGGTGGATATATGACGTCGTTCGCTGCATGCACACCGTTTCCATGTTCCTTCGTCACATGACTGACTAAGCCACAAACGCCACAAAACATGGGCATCTTCTCATACTCAAAATCAAAAAATACTTTCTTCTTCCTCAAGGTCAGGCTAGCACATCTTGTTAGTGGTTTCCGCACGTCCAAAGTAACACACACTCGGATTCTACCTCCTTGAGCTATCACAGAACGTTCGTCCACGAACTCCGCTACACCAGCCTTCTTGGCTAGCTGCAACGCAATAATCCCAGTACGCATCTTCTCTTTAAGTCCCATCACATGAACCCAAGCTTGATACTCTGACGCTGCATATCGACTCTTGAACTGAAGCGAGAAAAGATTCCTGAAATAGGCTGAGGAATGTGAGGTTGCATTCTATGGTAAAATCTCTCCTATCTCTCCTTGTCCGTGGCGGCGATGGCAAGGATATTACTGGTGGCGTGGGGCGGCGGCCATTTTTCATACAGGCATTAATGTACAAGTCTGTAGAGGTTCCTTGAACATCTTCTCCTTGGGGTAAAGTTCCTGCAACAGAATTTGATTCGTGTGTTGCCAGTTGAGTTCATGTAAGTACCGCGGGTTGGCATTGCTATAAAAGCCCTCTTAGTTCTTCACTTTAGGTCAGATCGAAGATAATGGGGACGAGATCGATAACCCTTCTCTCGCACCAACTTCGATCTGCAGATGGCCGACACACGTGCCAAAGTTCAGATCACCATGGATAGATTTTTCGACAAAGGGAATATATTAATATCGTGAAGATACCAATTACAGCTGGTCTCTATACTGGCAAGATGTCGAAAGGCATCAAAGATACACACAGCCAACAAAGAAAATGAAATTAACACGATCATGAATCACTAGCATCAGCAGCACTGTAACCTCCACAAAAGACAACACCCGGTATACAAAAGAGGTTCTCCAAAAGCAACGCCTCCAAGAAAGAAACGATGCACAAGCCTTGTCGTTGCCCGATCAAACATCTTGGGTTTTTACCCTGGACAAAGTCCAAGTTCCCCAAAAAGCAATGCCTTGAACAAGGCCATTACTAGGTTCAACCAATAATGGTCAGACCTTGGATTTTAACACTGGGAATCAAGACATGGTACTCAAGGAGCACTACCAAAAATCCAGTTATCCAGTGCGGCCGCTCCCACTTGCCGAGGCCACCGTTGATATTCCCCAAACACCTATCACACGGTCTCCATCGCATCCAATACACCCTTCCGCCCAAGCTTCAAGACCTCCAATCGCAGCCGCTGTGACTTTCTTCTCCTCTATCTATGCCTTACAAATCCTGACTTAGACATGTATCATGGCACCAATAAGAAAACAAAGCTTCGGGCCGCGCCCTCTTGCAGCCATTTTGACTGATAATATGAGCACATGCGACCGGATCCTTTCCGGTCTAGAAATATCGGGGCGACATACGCCAATCAGTATAGATATCCGACGGGGAAGACTGGAAGTCGTCAGCGTCCAGATCCAAGAGAATGACATATGGCAGAAAGACGACTTGGCGGACGAAAACTGTTATTATTAGGCCAAAGCCAACAGCCCCTGCATCGCCCTCCTCTTGTTCCTGACCAGCAAAGAAATGTCAGCGACGCTGCATCGTGCCACCCGCAACCGCGGAGGTCCAAACATGACGAAGTGCCAACCATGGCATGAGATGGGACAAGCCAGACCCGGCGACTCAATGCCCCACCACTACCACTACTACGGCGCCGCGTGTAGCCTGCAAGCCAGCCACCCTGCCACTCCAGCGGCCACCACCGCCATCGCCTTGAAGAGAGGCCGCCGCGCCAGATCCCTATATACATTGCCATAATGAATGATCTTAGGCCGTCTCACACACCATCATGATTCGTGGCCATGGACTGCTAGCAGCTGCCATAGGAGACGAGGAAAAGTCCAGGCGCCCCGCCACTGTCGCCACTACGCAGACTTCGCCCGACAGTGGCCAACGGTGTTTGCGGTGAGGAGGAGAAGTGGAGGAAGGAGAGCTACCGGCGGGACGGATCAAGGCCACACCTGAGTTTCGCTTCTGGGGACGACACGGGTCTGATCATGGATATATTGGAGGGAGAATTGAATGAACTATGGGCCAAACTCTCATAGCTGATGGAATTAAAGATAGAAGTAGCAATTATGTTCTGAGATTGTGACTGTGCCGAAGGTGGAACAAAAGCTTTTGGACAACAAGAATTCAGATCGGCTCCAATGCGATTTACACGTCGGAACGAAACTTCACGGTGGATGTCGGCATCTTTGTCGCCGGCTTGATTGGTCGTCTCAGCTAGGCCGAGGAATATGCTCCATGTAGGATCTTCAAGATCAGATGGGTGTGTTCGTCACCATCAACTCCGATTTCAGTGAAGAACATGGAGGAGTCGTCCATGGAGCTCAGGGTCTTAACGTCAACATTGCCCTCAGGCGACCATGCAGATTTTTCTTGACAACGGATTCGTGTTCACCGTCCCCGTTTCTCGAGCGTCGCTTTGACGATTGCTTCTGTGAAATTGTGCGGAATTTAGTATAGAACTACCCTGCAAAATTTCATCGTGTTCCGATGAATAAATCTCCAGCAATCTATGATATACTAGAGCCCTGTCGAATCTGGACGGGAATCTAGAAGAGTTTAAGGCGAGGAGTCCTGCGTCCAGCTCGGATATACTTTGGAAATTCCAACCGTTTTGGAACATGGACACAGGATTTTACCCATGTTCGGGCTCTCGAAGAGATGATACTCTACGTCCTGCTTTTGTTTGTATCGATATGGGGATAGTACAGAGTACATGTATCTACGACGAGATTGTTGTGTACACTAGTAGAAAACAGGGCATTTGTCCCGGTTCTTAAGGGCCGTTTGTCCCGGTTTAAGAACTGGGACTAAAAGGTCGGTACTAATGCCCTCCCCCTTTAGTCCCGGTTCTTACACGAACCGGGACATATGCGCCTCCACGTGGCCACTGCGGGCAGCCCAGGCAGGGGGGCCTTTGGTCCCGATTGGTGACATAAATCGGGACCAAAAGGCTTCCACGCGCCTGGCTGGAGCTGAGGTTTTTCTTATTTTTTTTTAAAGTGGCTGGTTTAGGGGTTTTGGGGGTTAAATTAGGTTGTTATTAGCTAGCTAATAGAGAGAAGTGTCCTCTCTTATATCTTCGCGCTTGGTTTACCAACGCTACTGTTATGTTCATTTCACCTGCTGATATATAATAACTCTTCATGCTCGCATCTTACATCATCATATATAATAACAAGTCCTACTAATCATGCATCATCATACAACTTCTACTTGTTATTAATAACAGGTCATACAATCATCATCCTCATAGTCATCGAACCCAACCCTACATAATTGTTCTTAGCACATGATCATCAGTATCAGGTAGGACCTAAACACCCTTAAGGTAAAATAGCATAAAATAATATAGACCCTGATTCTCCATTATGAAGAATGGATATCATCCTGTCTCCAATTCTTGCGCTTCGTAGCCTTTTGCTTCCAAGAAGCTCCTTACGACTGTCCATACATTTTTTTCATTCTTTGATTGTCATGTCTCCACTTCTTTTAGAAATCTGGTATGGACAGTTGAGATTCGTAGGACAACCTGGTTGTATGTTCAAAACATCAAGACGACCGTGCGTATACATCAGATGAGGCACACAATCATTCGGGATTATCTGTTGAAAAACATAGTAATAAATTCGTAGTTAGCAATGATGTACTAGTTTTAGGAGTATGCAAAAAGATGCACGGATGTCGTAATAGTAAAAAATCTTACCAGGGTATCTCCATGGTAGTTACCGTAGTTCAACACGTGCACTAGTGGCATGTATTGACCATAATGTTGAGGAGTTCGATTGTAGATATTGTAATTCTAAAGATCAGCACAAAATCCGATCAGATGCTTTTCTCCTTATAAGTTAATTCAGAGCCATCGGTGTAGTGGTTTTGTCTACCATCTTCCGCACATTCTTTGAAGAATGAAAATAAGCTGTCAACGATTTTTAAATAAACAATATAAATTACTTAATAACTATGTTTGAGAAGCTCACATGGGGGAAGAATTGGAAGTGTATCAACAAGGACCCAAATGTCCATATTGTCTTGCTCGATTGTAGGGTCACCAAGATCCATGGTGTCAAGCATACCCTCATCAAAACCATACATCTTGCAAAGTGCTTCCCAATTTTTGCAACCAAAATGGGTTACACTCTCAGAATTGTACAACTTTACTTCATAATCCACAGCATGATGGGTCCTTAGGTGGATTTTTTTGGTTTCCATACTTTCATGGTCTTCAAAACCCATCCTCTCCAAGACATAGCGTCTTGCATAGCATGGGATAAGCTAGTCGAAATGGAAAAGATGAAAAAAACACGTTAAAAAAGTTGAAGTCGTGCTTAATTATGAAAAAAACTATTATCGTTGTTGCGTATACCGTTTTAACATCGAAGGTCCCCTCGAGCTTAATGCTGAAGCGCCAATCTTCGTCCAGCCCTGTCGCACATACCTCGGTCGTCGTGGCACTAGTCGCACTCCCCCGGGAGGTTTTCGTCGTCCGAATACGACATTTTCGGTCTATATTCGTAATTAAAATATTAAACTTGTACAACTAAATATATGTACTAAAAGGGTTGACTATCACTGGTTGACTATCCGCGATGGTAGCTTCTCCTTTCATTCCCGAGTGCATTATTACACCAAATTGTCTAGCACACATGAGAATGAAGGAGAAGCTACCCCCACGACGGCGTGGATGATGGAGGGGGCTTATAGATTTCTGCATAGTGCTCTCCAATTTTAGCATTCAAAGTAGGAGTACTTTTCCAATATGAGCATTCAATTAGCAAAATCAAATCGTAAAATAAAGTAGTATTCAAATTAGCATGCATTCAATTATAAGCAAAAGTACATCATCTCTTGTGTCTGTACATCGTTGAATATTATCACTAATACTCCTCGAATACTATCATACATATAGCATCGCTAATACAGCTAGAACCATAGCGCCTGACGGGTATCGTCGCGGGTGGTGGACACCCAAAGATAAGGAACCATCATAGGATCATAGCTCCAGTGAGATCCCTGAAGAACCCGCCAGGTATTGTCGAACCTGCCCTCCAACGCAAATATGTAGCGACGGACATGCTTGTCCTCCTCGCTGACACGGTGACGTACCACCTCCGAGGTGTCCGGAAGCCTCGGCACCGTCACTGGCCCATACGACCGCCACCAAACAAGGATCGGGTCAACAACGGGCTGGCTCCTCACCAACCTACGCCCCCCGGAAGGTAACACCTCCCAATACCAGCCCAGTGGAGCCCAGTCCCGGACATGGCCCTGATCAAGCAGGCCTCCACCACCGAGTCGACGACGAGGATGCGGAACTACTTATATATATAGTAAAATAAAGTAGTTTCATTAAATCAACTAGTTCAACTACTAACACTAGTAGAAAACGGAGCTTTTAAACCGGTTTGTAAGGGCCTTTAGTGCCGGTTATGAAACCGGCACTAAAGTGTGGGCACTAAAGGACCTCCCCTCTTTAGTACCGGTTCGGCACGAACCGGCGCTAAAGTGTCACCACGTGGCGTGAGCTCACGCCCTGGTATGGGGGACCTTTAGTACCCTTTTTTTCCGACATCGTATGCAAAAGTTCTAGACGTTTTACATTTTCCCTACAGTTTTTGCAAAACATGTCCAAATTTAAGTTTTCAAATTTTCCTAACTAGTAGATGTAGTAATATAACTACCTCTCAAAAGATTTTATTTTCTGAAGTTTTTATCATTTTCTTTTGATGTTTTCAAAACTGAAATGGCGATACACGGGGCGGGGGAGGGGGGTAGAGTTTGAAAATTTCCCTATAGTGCCGGTTTGTGTCTTCAACAGGGACTATAGGTTAAGACTCTGTAGTGCCGGTTGGTGACGCAAACCGGTACTATAGGTTAGACCTTTAGTACCGGTTTGTGTCACAAACCGTCACTAAATGGGCTCGTGGGGCCCTGGCCTGAGGCCAGCCTGCCACCACCCCTTTAGTACCGGTTCGTGGCACGAACCGGTACTAAAGGTTCATTACGAACCGGCACTAATGCATAGCCATTCGAACCGGCACTATTGATCACATTAGTGCCGGTTTTTTACCAAACCGGCACTAATGTGCTTCAGGTTTGACCCTTTTTATACTAGTGTAAGCACTTACTATAAATAAATAAAGTGATACTTAATAAAAATAAACTACTTCTATAGTAAAATAAAGTAGTTTATTAACTCAACTAGTTCAACTATATATTAAGCACTTACTATAAATAAAATAAAGTAGTACTTACTAAAAATAAACTAGTTTAACTAGTTTTATTATTTTTCTAACTAATTATATTAAACACTTTCTCTTCTTATTTTTCTTTTTCCTCTCTTCTAAATATGAACATATTCATGACTTTGATCATACACAATTTTCCTATACATACACAATATGAACATATACATAAATTAACAAAAAAAATTCTATGAACAAAAAAATCATTAAAATTCTATAAACAAAATTACAACTGAAAAAAATCATAAAAATTCTATGAACAGAAAAAAATCATAATAAATTGACATATTCGATCTTTGCATATATATGAACATACAAACATGCATATTCAACAATAATATCACCAAAAAAATCTATTAACAGAAAAAAAATCTAACACAATATGAACAAATTACACAATATGAAAAAAAATCTATGAACTACACATCTAACAAAAAAATCTAACAAAAAATGTATGAACTACAAAAAAATCTAACAAAAAAATCTAACAAAATCTAACTCAATTAACTACACATCTAAATTACTACACATCTGAATTAACTACACATCTAATTAAATTAGCAAAATCCATATAATTAAGCTCACGGGATGGCGACGACGTGAGGGGCGCGGCGAGGGTGACGGGCAGGGGACGGCGACGGTGCATGAGGGGCCGCGCGGCGACGTGCGACGGTGAGGGGTGGCGCGGCGACGGGCGAGGCAGGGCCGGCGGCGTCGTGGGGCGGCGACGGCGTCGGGGCGGCGAGGGACGGCGTCGGCGACGGCGAGGCAGAGACGGGCAGCCTAGCGGCGTCGGGGCGGGGAAGAATGAACTAAACGAAATTTTGACGAGTGCCAGTTATATAGATGACGCATTGGTCCCGGTTCGTGAGACAAACCGGGACTAATGCGACCTTTAGTCCCGGTTGGTAGCACCAACTGGGACTAAAGGCCTCTTTTCAGCAACCCAAAGGGCGGGAAGCAGAGGCCTTTGGTCCCAGTTGGTGGCACCAAGCGGGACTAAAGGGGGAGGGGGCATTGCTACCGGTTTGTGCCACAAACCGAGACCAATGCCACCCTTTAGTACCGGTTGGTGCCACCAACCGGGACTAAAGGCCTCGCAGAGCGCGGTGCGGTGGGAAGTTTAGTCCCACCTCGCTAGCTGAGAGAGCTCAGCACCTGTTTATAAGCTGCGTTGCAACACAGGTGCTGAGCTCCTCTCTAATATGCAGGCATTAGTTGCCCACCCTTGTCACTGCCGTGTTGGGCCTATTGGGCCTGCATCCTGGCCCATGTACAGATGGGTTTCTAGTCGTATGCAGGCTGTGTGGCCCATTAGGCGGGATTTTTTTATTTTTCCAGTATTTTTTTTTGTTTTTTGAATTATATATTTTCTTTTGATTTTTGCTTTATTTTTTTATTCTTTTTTCTTTTAGCTCAGAATAATGATAATCTTTCTGTTACTCCATTAGTTTCCAAATTTGAATAGTTTAAATTTTAGTTCTTTGAAATTTGTGTGAATCACTAGTTTGTGAATAACTTCACTATAAAAATATATTTTGAGTGATTGTTTTTTCTGCTATTTAATATTACTGCGTTTTATCATTATATTCAAAAACATGTTTATTTATTTTAGTTTCTATAAAAAAATCTTTATGCAAATTCTTTTTGCTACTAAAGTTTCTAACAAAAAATTCTTTTTGCTACTAAAGTTTCTAACAAAAAATTCTTTTTGCTACTAAAGTTTATAAAAGCATTTACTGGTTTTTTTTGAGCTATAAGACCTTGAAATTGAAAAGCATTTCAAATGAACTCTGAAAAGGTTGAAAGTTGGCATGGTATCATCATTTCACCCACATAGCATGTGCAAGAAAGTTGAGTGGGTTACGGCAAAAACTGGATGCACTTCATGTCAAAACGGACAATCTCTTTCGAAGTATCAGGATTTCATACGGAAACTTCTCTGTTACAATAGGCATTTCAAATGAACTACGAAAAGGTTGAAAGTTGGCATGTTATCATCATAATAGTTGTGGACAAAGTCTTCACTTTTTCTTCGCTTGTGTCCTTTCCTTATTGCGCCATAACCATGGATAATCTTCATCATTTATCAGGATGCTTGGGTCAGCCTTGACTTTGAAGGGAGGAATTTCATGAAACTTTTCATAATCTTCGGACATGTCTGTCTTGCCCTCCACTCCCACGATGTCCCTTTTTTATGAAAGAACTATGTGGCGCTTTGGCTCATTGTATGATGTATTCGCTTCCTTATTTTTCCTTTTTCCCGGTTTGGTAGACATGTCCTTCACATAGACAACCTGTGCCACATCATTGGCTAGGACGAACGGTTCGTCAGTGTACCTAAGATTGCTCAAATCCACTGTTGTCATTCCGTACTGTGGGTCTACCTGTACCCCGCCTCCTGACAGATTGACCCAGTTGCATTTAAACAAAGGGACCTTAAAATCTACTCCGTAGTCAAGTTCCCATATGTCCACTATGTAACCATAATATGTGTCCTTTCCCCTCTCGGTGGCTGCATCAAAGCGGACACCGCTGTTTTGGTTGGTGCTCATTTGATCTTGGGCGATCGTGTAAAATGTATTCTCATTTATCTCGTATCCTTTCCAAATCATTACAGTCGAAGATGGTCCCCTGGACAATGAGTACAGCTCCTCACAAACAGTGTTTTCACCTCTGAGACATGTTTCCAACCAACTGCTGAAAATCCTGATGCATTCACATGTAATCCAGTCGTCGCACTGCTCCGGGTGTTTGGAGCGCAAACTGTTCTTGTGTTCATCGACATAAGGGGTCACCAAGTTAGAGTTCTGTAGAACTGTTTAGTGTGCTTGAGACCAAGAATATCCGTCCCTGCATATTATTGTCTCCCCTCCAAGCGTGCCTTTTCCAGTCAGTCTCCCCTCATACCGCGATTTAGGGAGACCTATCTTCTTAAGGCCAGGAATGAAGTCAACACAAAACCCAATGACATCCTCTGTTTGATGGCCCATGGAGATGCTTCCTTCTGGCCTAGCGCGGTAACAGACATATTTCTTTAGGACTCCCATGAACCTCTCAAAGGGGTACATATTGTGTAGAAATACGGGGCCCAGAATGACAATCTCGTCAACTAGATGAACTAGGACGTGCATCATGATATTGAAGAAGGATGGTGGGAACACCAACTCGAAACTGACAAGACATTGCACCACATCACTCCTTAGCCTTTGTATGATTTCTGGATCGATCACCTTCTGACAGATTGCATTGAGGAATGCACATAGCTTCACAATGACTAATCGGACGTTTTTCGGTAAAAGCCCCCTCAATGCAACCGGAAGCAGTTGCGTCATAATCACGTGGCAGTCATGAGACTTTAGGTTCTGAAACTTTTTCTCTGCCATATTTATTATTCCGTTTATAATCGACGAGAAGCCAGTCGGGACCTTCATACTAAGCAGGCATTCAAATAAGATTTCCTTCTCTTCTTTGGTAAGAGCGTAGCTGGCAGGACCTTCATACTGCTTTGGAGGCATGCCGTCTCTTTCCTGCAAACGTTGCAAGTCCTTCCATGCCTCAGCTGTATCTTTTGTTTCCCATACACGCCCAAGAAGCCTAGCAGGTTCATGCAAAGGTTCTTCGTCACGTGCATCATGTCGATCGAAGAGCGGACCTCTAGGTCTTTCCAGTAGGGTAGGTCCCAAAATATAGAATTTTTCTTCCACATGGGTGCGTGTCCTTCAGCGTCACTCGGAACAGCTAGTCCGCCGGGACCCTTTCCAAAGATTACGTGTAAATCATTGACCATAGCAAGTACATGATCACCGGTACGCATGGCGGGCTTCTTCCGGTGATCTGCCTCGCCTTTGAAATGCTTGCCTTTCTTTCGACATTGATGGTTGGTCGCAAGAAATCAACGATGGCCTAGGTACACATTCTTCCTGCAGCTTCCAAGGAATATACTTTCTGCGTTAGATAAACAGTGCGTGCATGCGTGGTATCCCTTGTTTGTCTGTGCTGAAAGGTTACTGAGAGCGGGCCAATCGTTGATGGTTACAAACAGCAACGCGTGCAGGTTAAATTCCTCCTGTCTGTGCTCATCCCACACATGTACACCGTTTCCATTCCACAGCTGTAAAAGTTCTTCACCTAATGGTCTTAGGTACACATCAATGTCGTTGCCGGGTTGCTTAGGGCCTTGGATGAGAACTGGCATCATAATGAACTTCCGCTTCATGCACATCCAAGGAGGAAGGTTATACATACATAGAGTCACGGGCCAGGTGCTGTGATTGCTGCTCTGCTCCCCGAAAGGATTAATACCATCCGCGATTAAACCAAACCATACGTTCCTTGGGTCACGTGCCAACTCAGCCCAGTACTCTCTCTCGATTTTTCTCCACTGCGACCCGTCAGCGGGTGCTCTCAACTTCCCGTCTTTCTAGGGTCCTCACTGTGCCATCGCATCAACTTGGCATGCTCTTTGTTTCTGAATAGTCGTTTCAACCGTGGTATTATAGGAGCATACCACATCACCTTTGCAGGAACTCTCTTCCTACGGGGCTCGCCGTCAACATCACAAGGGTCATCTCGTCTGATCTTATACCGCAATGCACCACATACCGGGCATGCGTTCAAATCCTCGTACTCACCGCGGTAGAGGATGCAGTCATTAGGGCATGCATGTATCTTCTGCACCTCCAATCCTAGAGGGCATACGACCTTATTTGATGCGTACGTACTGTCGGGCAATTCATTATCCTTTGTAAGCTTCTTCTGCAATATTTTCAGTAGCTTCTCAAATCCTTTGTCAGACACAGCATTCTCTGCCTTCCACTGCAGCAATTCCAGTACGGTACCCAGCTTTGTGTTGCCATCTTCGCAATTGGGGTACAACCCTTTTTTGTGATCCTCTAACATGCGATCGAACTTCAGCTTCTCCTTTTGACTTTCGCATTGCTTCCTTGCATCGACAATGACCCGGCGCAGCTTCCTCTTCATCATCATCGGGCACATCGCCTGATTCCTCTTGATCTTCAGCAGCTTCCCCCATTGCAGCATCATCGGGCACATCGTTTGGTTCCTCCTGATCTTTAGC